>NC_056747.1:1154249929-1154549929 GCF_019279795.1 Protopterus annectens | reverse complement strand
TAATTGATATGGGTTCTCCATAAATTGTAACTCCCTACATGGTAAAATCAGAACACAAGTCAATCACAAACTAAAGCCTGAAGCATCTTCCAATACATTGGTTTTCATAGATTATATAAAGACTAATCTACTAAAACGGAGTGATAACTTGGCTAAATTCAAATGTCCCTTACATACTGATGATTCCATTACTTGTGTGCAATCCTTCACTGACAAATGCTATGCATATATGAGTAGCTGTATAGACACCTGTCTCCACTTACTAGTAAATGCAATGCCCATTTCAAAAATAAACCCTATGGTAAAACCCAAATATAAACAAGATCTATAATAAAGCTCTATAATAAAGAGAAAAAAAAACTCATTGCATGTAAAAATAACTCTCAAGATTCCAAACCCATCCATGCTAAACTAAACAAAGAATGCTGGACTCTGATGAAATCAAAGTGTCATATGAGACAAATATAATCACCCAGGTGAAGAATAATCATATATCCTTCTTTAATTATATTAGAAAGCTCTGAAACACTGCCCAGCACTGTGCTGACTTAGTAGTAAATGATCTATCATACTCAGACCCAGAGGACACAACCGTTTAGCTCAAACTTCAGCCCGCTCTCTTCTCCAGTATTCTCGGTATATCCACAACTACACCCCCCTCATATCTCCCAAGAACAAGTTCTCATAGTGCTATCTAACACTGCAAACACTACATTTATGGGGCCAGATAGCACACCAGGCTGCCTTCTGCTCAGCCTGAAACATGACTTATCTGACCCCCTACAGAAAATACATAACATCAGCCCAAAACAGGCTTTTAGCCAGATGCATGGAGGACAGCAGGATCTATTCCCTTCAACAAAGGTGAGGCATCAACAGCCGGGGTAATTATCGACCCATAAACCTGATGAGACGCATCTGTAAGGCTATGGAAAGAATCATCATGGAATTAATAAATAAGGATATTATTAAGATACAAGCTCTCGACCCAAGTCAGGTCAGATTTGTCAAGGGCAGGTCCTGCTTACTTAACCTGATTGACTTCTTTGAGAAGGTTACTGAAAGAATGGACCAGTGCAAAATAGTGCACACCACATATCTAGAACTTGCAATCATCTCACAATTTGGTACAATAGATAAACACTCCCAGCTAAATGTAAATTTTTATATGTAAACACACACGCGCGCACACACACACACACACACACACACACACACACACACACACACACACACACACACACACACACACACACACACACACACACACACACACCTAGTCTGAGACTGTGGCATCTTGGACAAGTCTCTTTACTCTGACATAACAATGATCTCAAAGTTGGTATATATTTAAGCAGCAGAGAGCAGAGAACTGGAGGGTACAAAACCATCCCCCCTAAGAAATGTTTAACACATTCTCTCCAATGGAGCTCTGGAAGTTTGCACTGTAAATTCCAATGGGTAGAGTCTAAGCTTTTTGATAAAATCAAATTATGTCCTCACATTTCAAACAAATGTCGATCTCTCTGGAACCATAATGGTTACTAAAGAAGTGTTAAGTGGCAAGCTCTTCAACACAAATTATTTTTATGCTGGTAGTATTCCTTAGGTTCTAGGTCTTAAAATGGATTTTATAAGTTGTAGTAAACACAGTAACTATTAAGTTTGTAATATTTTGCAAACAATTTACAGTACCTTAACAACAACTCAAGTTACACACATACTATCAGCAACATTTTGTTCACCCAGTTGAGAGTTTTTATATGAGAGTAACCAGTTCTGTCTGTGTTACTTAGTTACTGAAATATTTATAAAAAAATGACATTTATGATAATATAAATAAATGGACAACAATTAATTTATCTTTACCTGCATTAGACAGAGGTCAAATATCAATACATTTGTGTTTGCCACTGTGTAAGCTTTAAGATAAAATCTGTTATTATTTTGCATGTAGCATGGTTTTAGAATTATTAATACAAATATGAATAAGTAATATTCGATGCCTAGAGGTTTACTAGGATGTCACTGCAGAAACGCCCATTGGTGTTACCCGACTGTAATGAATTAAAAGAAGGAACAGTTAAGTTTGTAATTCACCTTTTTGTTTGAAATGCAGATTATGTTTAAAAGTGTCAGAATGGGTAGTATCAGGTCTTACAGTTCTGAAAGGGAGCTGAGGAATCTTTTTATTGCAGGACAAATGAAAGCAGTGGAAGAGAACCACCAGTAAAGAAACATCAAGTTACAGGATTTTATTTACAAATAGAAATTATGGCATTACCTGAAACTGGTAAGGGTATGTATAAACAGATTATGCAGAGCTGACTGTATAGGTAAGACATTTAGAACTCTTGTTTTTCTACCAATAAATTTGTATACACATAAAACGTGACAGCTACAGCTTCCAGGCGATCATTCAGTACTTTCTGTTTCCCAAGATGCCACTCCAGTTTTCATGTAGAAATGTATAATCTAATAAATAAACAGAAATCATTAGTGTGAAGAACTGTTCTGTGAACGTCTACTAATTCCTTCTTGGCAGAGGCATTTTTGATTGGCATTTACATGAACAAATAATAACAGTTGACATTATACTCTGTGCATGTGGAAAGAATAACAAATGAATATGAGTGAGTGAAAGTCACATTGGAGAAAATCACATAGAAGACTTGAGTTATCTGCCGGTCTGCAGCTTTAGGTTTATGGATGACTCTCTGAGGCAGCACTGCAGCTGCATGTCTTAATAGAAACGGCTGAAGATCAAACATTTCAAGCAACTTGTCATGGATACCCTCCTGGCCCTTAACCTACTGAAATTTGTCATATGCTTTATAAATATGCACCATAAGAAAGGGGAAACTAGAAATTAAATTATAATGAGGCTCTGGACTGATTTAATAGGAGCTTAGTAGAACTGAAAACATGAAGAGATGCATGGCTTGAGCAAGGAGTGTCTTCCAGTGGGGATTTCTCATAAAAATAAAAGTATAAAAAAAAAAGATCAAAGCTAAACTTTCCTGTAAACGTTTATGATATAGCATTACAATAAAACAGCAAGCCATTGTCAAAACATTATGATGCATATTAGTAGGTAGAAATCATTTCTATCTTCTTATCTGGCTTTAACAAAATGTGGACAAATGCTTATTATATGCAATTATATGGGTATTTTTCACGGATTATTAATTTATATGTATTTGTTTCATAATATTTACACTAGCCAGGTCATGGACTAAATGTAATTGAATTACAAGTCTCACATGGCTTATCACAACAGTTTTTTTTTTAACTATCAAGGTACAGTGCTCTTTGATTATTGTAATATTAGTTTGGGTGGAATGAAATTATTGATGGTATTTCTTGAAAAGTCTTCTCAGGCACAGTACCAAATGATCTGGTTTACTTCTTACCTAATTAGTTTATACGATGCAGATTAACATCAACATAGACAAAGATGGGTACCCAATGGCAACTTGCCTGTGGCATGAGGTAAGCACAATTTTCTTTCTAAAGGGGATATAATTGTGTCCAAAGCTTGAAGAGTACTGCTCTGTTTTGTATGTTTCTGTGCATTTTGTGGTATTTGTCTGACTAGCATGTTCATTAAGCATCCAGTGGAGTTATGCATCTATTGTGAGTGTGTAATGAGCTTCTCAATTTAAACAAGTTCTGTAATTACTCAATGATTAGTTGTTTGTGTCTATACTATAGTGTATTAAAGGCCAAAAAAATGAAACTTTGCCCAGTCTTAGGCATAAATTCAAATCAGCACTGTGTTTTATTGCAAAACATTCTTGGACGGATATAATGTTAATTTAGTCATTTTCCTTACCTGTTTATCCATTTCAGACTCATGGGGAGCTCAACCGTTCTGCAAAAATGAATCTGCAGGAACAAAGCAAACAGTCCTGGATAGCCCTGCTTATCCATTTCAGACTCATGGGGAGCTCAACCTTTCTGCAAAAATGAACATGCAGGAACAAAGCAAATAGTCTTGGATAGCATGCTGCTCCATGGCAGGAAAGAGATGCACACACATACACACAATCACCCCTAGGAGCAATTGGGAACCCCACCAATTTACCTTCACCACATCTCTGTGATGTCTATTAACTGCAGTTTCTTGAACAGAACATACATACATACATACATACAAATGAACAGGACAAATACTGTGGATGTGAATAGTTTACTGCTTATTTAAAAGTATCCTTTTAACTCTGCCATCATTGCAAAGCATGAGATGTGTTTTTTTCTCCATAACATTCATTGATTTCTGGGTTAATTCCATTAAGTAGATCCATGCCAAAAAGTAGCATAATATTTTTTTTGTTTTAAATAAAAATGCAGAAACCATCCCATATGGGCTAAAGAATCAAGACCAGAAGAATGTATTCGTTCACCATTTCTGTATCTTTGTAAGCATCTCAGCATAAAGAGAGTAGTAAAAAGTAAGACGGGTATGAACAATTGCAATTTGGATCAGAATGTGGTAAAACCGACCTGATTTAGCAGTGAGAAAAATAAAAGGATTTTAACTGGACAAGAGGAAAACATCCATGTGGGCATACCTAAACATTGAGGAAGCATATGATAATGTCTCAGGAAAGCTGATTTTGGAAGTCCTGCAAAGGCTCAAAGTTCCAGAAACACTGATAGAATTAAGTCAGGCTATGTACAAGAATCCAATGACACAAATATGAGTAGTGCTCAAACTTACTGAGGGATCCTCAGTGGGAGGCAATGTGCATCGCAGTTCAGCACTGATCTCACTCATATTCATACTGGTGTTAGACTACATCAAAGAAAACAGACTTAGGAAACAGAACCTGATTATGTGGAAATGGTGCACTACAGAGTAATGGGCCAGCACCCCCCCCCAACCATCCCAGTTTCCCATTACTTGTCTGTTTCTCTCCAATTACCATAAGCACTGTTTAAAGCTGTGAATGTGCATACTGTTTTTTACTTTATTTGTACAATTTTGCAGAGATTTGATTTAAAACCTTTATTTCAAAATTTATAGAAGAAACACTAATGGCTTTTTTTTAGAGAAAACAAAGTAAAACAAAATAGTATCACATTAGCATGAGCAAGAGTAAACATCTCTTCCTTTAAAACTCACATTCATTGAAAATTCATCTGGTCAGTGGCAGATTATGTGCACATTTATATCCACAGACACCCCCCAAACCCACCAATTATAGCTACATTGTTGAGTACATACGTATATTGATGTCAAAAAATTAATAACAACAATAATGACCAAAGCTTAAGTCTCACACACAAAACACACACACACACACGCACATGCACACACACACACACACACACACACACACACACACACACACACACACACACACACACACACACACACACACACACTAGACCTACAAAACCAGATTACTGACTGCTTACAAATGACAAAAAGAGTCTAAGGTATTTTCATCCACAAAGAGCATCCCTGCACTCCTACCAGCAGTTATAACCACTTTGTTCACTGTGCACACCCATTAATGTTAAGGAAAATAAGTCAAATGCTATTTATTGGTAGATTTGGATGAACTACATGAATCTGTATAAAGATCACTAGCATCATTTCAGAAGATCCATCTATTTGCAGCACAGTTTAAATAAAAGAGCATTTATGAGACCATAAGTATCAACCATCTGATAACATATGCTAGTTAATATGCACAATCTCTGCAGAAGTAAAAGTCATCTGAATAATTCCTCATTAAAGAGAACTATTAATAATGGGAAGGTTGTTGCTGGCAAACAACTTTACATTTAAGTGCTTCTCTGCAAATGTATTTTCTGCTGTCCTTGAAGAATAAATTGCCTAAGTTGCATTGAAAATAGTGTGTAAGTGATAGTGCCATAACATTTCCTGGACTAGAGTAACTATGCAATAGGAAAGGTCTGGCAAACAACAGCATCAGATTCACAGTTACTAGGTACGAAGTCCTGGAGACCATTAAGGACCCTAGCCCAAATTCCCAATTGCTCCAAAGCATTGTCTGGTTAAATTACTTGCTCAGTGTCACATGGTAGGTTAACGAAGAAAGATTCAAACCCTTGCCATGGGAAGCAGGTCATTAACAAGTCCTAGCTTTAGTCCTCTGTGCTGGCTACCAGAATAACAGTCTTTAACTAAATGTTGAAATCCATTACAATCCAATCTTGTAGACTGTATCACAGCAATATGCAACAATGACTGCATAAAGGATGCTGAAGATCAAATGGTTCTGATCATCACTCCAAATAATGCAGTCTGTATGGCCTAAAAATATCAAACCCTTTGCATTTGCTGGAGCATTTAAAAAAGATTCTGCAAAATATATTACTAAAATGCAGCATGTTTAGACTATATACCATTCTTTATTGCAATGAATAAAGCAAAACAATTACAGAAAATATAAATAATGTAGCAGTAGCTTTTGTTCAACAACCCACAAGTCCTATACAAATCAGAAATATTACTGCATAAAACATACTGTTTTATTTTCTTTTGGGGAGGGTTACATACTTGCAGGACACCTACATCTAATTTTGATCTTCATATGTCTCTCTCTTGTTGCTGGCAGTAGGTTCTATAAATGAAGTAGTGAGGTTAAGTGCCATTTAGGCAGCACATGACACACAGGTCAGTGTACCTTGATAGCATATTATTAGGTACTTAAAAGCCATAGCACAGTGACTTAGGCACGCATTTAGGGCCCACAGTAACCCACCAATAATCACTACTACATATCATGACTCTGACAGGTAGAAGCAGTCAAGTGCAAAGTATGGAAGCTTCTAGTAGCTTGACCCATTGCCTCCACTTACCTCCCTCTAACAGCCACAATGTAAATTAATCACTGAGGGTCATCTTTTCTGTAGCAGAATGACACTCTTACTGAAGTGTTTCATTCAAAGTTGGGTGAAGGGCAATTCTCTGAGATTTGGGGGCAAGATGGTGCTGGGTGCTGTAAGACAAAGGCACTGTGGATGCTTCAAAGTGTATGATAAAGAGATGGTATTACTCAAGAGTTTGTGTCTCTATAGTTCATTATATTATGTTTGCATACAAGTGTGTTAATCACTTCTGTATGTTTTAACCTTTAATATTCAACTGTACACACTGCTATCAATTATTTGATTTTAGTTTAGTCAAATTAAACTTTTAAACTAATTAATCAATTAACTAACACATGTAGTCATTTAACCAAATCTTATATAAGGTTCAAACACAACTGTTCTATGATGTTTTCTTGACTATAGATGAAACATGGTATGATGTGATATGGTGTGGCATAGAGCAATGCAACAGCATGATATGATATGACATAACATAATATGACATGGCATTATATATTGTGTTTGACTTGTCACAGTATGTTGTATGATATGGTATAGTTTAGTATGATATTGCATTTCATGGTTTACATAAGAATGGATTGTCATGGACTCTTGTAGTAGAATGGCACTGTATATCGTGGGTGTGGCAAAGCATGGCACTGTATTTTTTTCACAAGGTAAGGTCATACAGTAAAATACAATATATCTGATGTGGCATGACATAGCATGCCTTGTTCATGTGAGGAACTGAAGGGTATGGGGCTTGTTCCATGGCAGAGAGGGATGTAACCCTGAGTATGACTCCTGATCCATGAATAATTAGTAGTTGAGATACTGAAGAAGGCTGGTGGGGAAGGGTGGAGTTAGTGGCCAGTGTTGGCTCTGACATCCTTGGTGGGGGGAGGTGGTCTGGCTAACTGCAAAGCTAACACCATTTGCAGAGACAGAGAGAGAGAGAGAGAAGCGCGCATGGAATACAACACTATTTGCTCAGGAGATGTGCTTGGCTTTGCTAAGCTCCATCTGTATGAAAGCCTTTATGCAGCATGGATGGGAATATCTATTCACACAGTGGAAGGTGTAACAGACCATTATGTCATCCTCCAGGGGCCAAGTTAGGTCAGAAAATGGTGGAAACACACTTTTTTGTTGCTCAGATGATGGCCACACCATATACAGCTAATGTCTTGGTGGCAGGGAATGAATGAACAGTATTGCTAGTGGCCACATGGTAGGCAGGCATGGAGGACAGAAAAACATCACACACAGAAAAAATAGTACATTATGTTTCCACACTGTGGTATGATATAGTGTGATGTGATGCTGTGTGATATAGTTTATATTATATCATGTGGTATGGTGTGACATGGTATAACATGTTTATCTTATAGTATGGCATTGCTTAGAATGGTGTCTTATAGCATGGTACAGTTTAATGTAGTGTTTTATGTTAATGCATGATGTATTACAGTGTGGTACTTTGTGGTTATGTTATATATAGCCTAGTTAGTAGCATGGTAGTCAACTGACTGCATGGTATGTTATAATACTCAGATATTGCATCGTGTGGTATGATGTGACATGTCATGGTATCATATGACACAATATGGCACAGTGTATTATGGTTATGGAATGCTATATTCTAACCTACATGATAAGCAATTTACACTTACATAGGTTCATAGGTAAGTACTAAGCTAGCTAACCTTGCGGACCATTTAAAACCTAACCAATTTCCCTCTTGTATTCAAATAACCTGTCCCATTTAGTTATAGATTGGCCTTAACCATCCTATGGTCGATAATTATATATTACCCCTAAAAAGAATACTGTAATTATACCATAGATAATTTGAGGGGACCCATGCGTAGGACAAAGAATTTAGGAGCTGCATCTGTTTAGTAGTAGCACGGGGATGAGGGGGGGGAGTCCTGGGGTAAATGTTCAGTCTTTTTTCCATACATAGACCTAAGTTGCACTTGAAAATGGACAGGGATGAACTTTGTTTTATGTGGATTGGGAGTTCATTCCACAGCAACTGTATTCTTGACGAGATATACCTGTTCTTCCAAACTATTTTT
This sequence comes from Protopterus annectens, assembly GCF_019279795.1. Lineage (NCBI taxonomy): Eukaryota > Metazoa > Chordata > Ceratodontiformes > Protopteridae > Protopterus > Protopterus annectens. Next base: position 1,154,540,999 of record NC_056747.1, on the reverse strand, counting down.
TTATGTTGCAGAAGAGGTTTAGATTCCTAGACTAAGTATTTATGATGCCATCTGACTTGCTGATGAATAGTAAATCCATCAATAATTGGCCTGAGGATGCCTTGCATACTAGGCATTGATCACCTATAAACAGTTTGTAGGACACTGAGTATAGTGACAGAGCTTTGAGTTGGTCCACGTAGGACATGTTGTTTAGGCCTTGTATCTTTCTATTAAAGTATCTCTGTGAACATTCCAGTTGTTGTTGCATGTGTCTGGACAGAAACATGCCAAAGAGGGCATTATATTTAATGACTGGTTTAATTAGGGCTGATTAAAGGGGGACAGTGACATTCCTAGACATTGGCATGATCCCTTTGTTTATAAGCTGTGCAATATAGATTGTCAAAAAAGGACATTGTCCACAAAGTTCCCAAATCCTGAACAACTGTGTGTCAACTCTTAAGGGTATATTGTCTATATGGTAGTTCCCGGGGTAGATGACTTCCCAAAGGAAACAATAATACATTTTTTGCATTTAGTTTCAGTCCATGATTTTGGCAGCAGTTATTTATTTGAGACAAACCATCCAGAGGATAACTAAGTAATTTGGAGATTCAATTACTATATGGCTTCTTGTGGAATAATTTAGCATTGTGTAATGATATGCATCATGATATAGTATATGACAACATTGTGTGGTACTGTATGCATCATAGCATGGTATTATATGGTATAACAGGACATAAATGTAATATATGTGGAAAAGCATGATATAATATGTTGAAATGTTGAGATATAATATGATTTGGCATTTTAAATTGTGGTATGAATTCATAATCATGACAAGGAATGCTGTATTATGGTTGGTAAGGTACACTATGATATATCACAACACTGTATAATGTAGTGGTGTATAGCTATATGGTTTGGTGTGGTTTAATAATGCACAGCACAGTATGGTGCAATACTGTACAATATGGCATGATGTGGTATGGCATGGCATGTCACTGTTTGGTATGCTGTGAAATTTTGGTATGGCATAACCCTGCATTGTATGTTATGGAATAGTACCTGTGGTATAGTGTGAAATGATATGTTACAGAATTGTACATGATGTGGTATAGTGTGGTGGATTATAGTATGATAGCTCCCAAAACTTTATGATGTGGTTTGCATGACACAGTGTGGTATGGTATATCACAAGGCATATGTTTTATGGTGTGATGCAGTGTAGTGTGATATGTTGCAACACTATACAATGTGACATGGTATAGTGAAGTATGGTATGGTATGATATACTATAATCTACTCCAAGTGTAAAGCAATGTAATATGATATATTGCAACAATGTATGATTTAATATGGTGTGGTTGAAGAAGTGCAGAGGAAAGCTAAGAGAAATTTCAGTTTGGTGAAGGGGAAGGAATTTGATCAGAAGCTAAAGCCATAACAGTCAAGGGGACAAGATATTGGCATACAAGACCATTATAGGGAGATATAAGGGAGGTAGTACAGTGTGATACATGTTACATCACTGTATGATGCAGTATGCCATGGTGCAGTGTGGTATGATATATTACAACACACAATGTGTTACAGTACAGTATAGCTTTGGTACAGTGCAGTGCAGCTGTACTATGCTGGAGACTTAGTCAAGGATGAGTTTAGAGACTGAAGCAACCTAAGGGAGAGACAATATAAGAGAATGGGTCAGGGATGGAGTACTCAGGGCTATGGTACAGGGTCTCAGAAAGAGGCAAAAAAGAGAAGAAGACCAATGTGGCTTCCTAGGAATGTCAAATTATCAACTGGGTCAAAGGATAGGGCCTGCAAGAGATGAAAATGAAGGGAGTGTGAGGTGGGAAGGCAATCAAACAGTGTCACAGATGGTAAGAACAGGAAAAATGGCTAAAGCTGAAAGTAAAAACCACAAAAGTAAAAAAAACAAGTTAAAAAAGTGACTTTAGAACCAAAGGATTTCACCAAACACAGTAATTCCCAGAAGGATACTTTATTGAGTGCTTTCGTCTCATGTGTATCAAAAGACTTCATAAGAATAAAACAGAATAATAAAACCATACTATATAAAACATCACAAATTAATCACATGATGTAGGTCTACCAATAACAGTATACAATTAATTAAACAATTAAAAATACAAACAGCAACTTTAAATGGGCACTTGATCTAAATATAAAATACTAAATGCAGTAAGAACGTAGCCTAAGAAGGCTACTTATGCTAAAGGTATCATTCAGTCCTGGAAAAGCATGTGCATTTAACCAAATTTGCCAAAGAAGCTCTTGAAATTCTACAATATCAGCCCAAAATCCTCCCCTAGGATCTTTTCTAACCCCTTCAATAACAAAAAAACCTAAACTGATGGTTAGGGTAATGTTCAATGTGTCTATATAAGGCAATATTTATGTTCTTATTATGTACCTCCCTAACATTTGTAGATTCTTTCCCTTAATTTATGAACAGTTTTCCCAACGTAAAAATGTCTACATTGGGAACAGGTAGCCGCATAGACAATCCCACAGGAATAACAATTGAATGTGCCTTTAGGTTTAATAGTCAAGTGGTTGATCCTCACCTTGTCAGACTTATTTATATTTATACATCATGTACAAAAAACAAATTTTCTAGTACCTGTTCTCCCTTTTCCCAGCCCAAACCTGATCCTTTTGTTCTAACAAGTTTTTGATGGTAAACCCTCTCTTATACACAATTGAGGGTTTTATACCAAATTTTTCTAACAACCCCTCATGTCCTAAAGCTAGTTGCCAATTCCTTGTAAGAATGTGGAAAACATTATCATGGTCAACTATGTATCTAGTCACAAAAGAACAAAAGTATTCTTTCTGTTGAATGTTCTGATTGATCCCAATGTTGTTAACTACAATGCTGTCTCTTAAGTTTTAACAAAGGTGTAAACAACCCATGATTCCTTTTATATACCACTTCTGTCCTAACCCCTCCAATGAATGTCTCTGGGTATCCCCTAGAGAGGAAATCTTGCTCAAAATCTCACACTGCTTGACAAAATCAGTTTCACAGGTAGTCATACATGCTATTCTCACAAATTGTCCTTGACTCCACCTTTTTTAACATGATGTGGGTGACAGCTATTGTACTGAAGCAAACTATTGCTATAAGTAGGTTTCCTGTACACATCACTAGTATACTGCTGATACTCAAAATTCTTGTGGATCTCAACATCCAAATACTTAATCTTCATATAATCGTATGGGTATGTAAATTGTAAGAAACTGGTGGTATTGTTAATGTAGGTAATAAACTCATGGAGGCTAGTTTCATTTCCCTCCCATACAATGAACAAATTGTCCAAATATAGTAGATATAAACCCCAGTGTTCCTTGAATGTGGATGGAAATAAAAACTTCCTTTCCCACATCAACATAATAATGTTGGCAAAAATGGGGGCACAAAGTGCCCCCATAGCCACTGTTTTTTTGCAAAAAAAATTGTCTCTCAAAATATACAAAATTATTGTGAAGAATGATTTCCATAAAGTTCACCATAATATAAATGTGGTCATTAGAGAACAGTTTAGTATCAAATAAAAGTTCTTCAAACCACTCTAAGCCAAGGGTGTGGGGTATAACATTAAATAAATTTACAACATCAACCGTCAAAAAATAGATGTTATCCTTAAAAACTAAGTCATTTAGTTTCTTAAGAAAATGCCAAGAATCAATACAAATGTGAATTTCATCTTTCAAAACAGTCTTTAAGTGTTGATCTAAAATTTTATATAAGGAATGAACCTTAGACCCCCTAGCACTAACTATGGGTCTCATCGGGGGTTCCTCCATGTTCTTATGAATTTTAGGGATGCCAAAAATACTAGGTACACAAGGATATCTAGTATTTGACAATTCAGCATCTTCCTGTTCAAATTGCCCTTGGTCAACCAAATCTTTTAATAATAAGTCCATTTTGTAATATGCAATGTTGACTAAGTTGAGGCTGACTTCTTCATACAATTCCCCATTAAGTAAAAACACATTCATACAGTTGATGTAGTCTTCCTTAGTCATTACCACTACCCCCCCCCACCCTTGTCGGGTTTCATGACTCTTATGATTTTATCTTTACAAAAATCCTGTTATAATGCTCTTTCATCACTAGTAAGATTATCAATAACATCAGTATTCATACCATTACACATAGAACTAAAATCAAATTCACACATTTTGTCAAATAAAGTTAAGCAGCTAGCAACTGGGGGTTGAATAAACTTTTTTCTTTAATGGGTTACTCGGCCTATTCTGTGTCCTGTCATCAAAAAATAGTTTGAAATTCAAGTTTCTGAGTCAATAACTAATTCAGTGACTTTAGAATGATTGTTAGGAACAAAACTAAACCCTTTACTAAACAATTCAGCTGCATTCATGTCAACTATATGAGAAGAAAAGTTGTAAACACAAATATCACCCTTAGAATTGTACACAAAGTTAGGATAAGCAGTGTCTGTTTTATGGGCTTCAAATGAAGCTTCACTCATAGTCAATGTTTGCAGCTCCGTCCCTTCTACATTAACCATTTGAGCACAAAAGTTAGAACAGTGTCCATATCAAATGTTTCAAGTGGAGCTTCACTTGTAACCAATTTCTCCTGTTCCATCCCCTCTTCGCATATTAAATATGCACAAAAATCCCCTCTAAAATCATAAACAGCATTTGAATACATAATATCAGTACTGAATGCTTCAAAAGAAGCTTCATTAACACTCAAAGTAGATAGCTCTGTCCCCTTTGCATTACCCACTGGAACACAAAGGTTAGAATAAACAGTGTCCACGTTAGATATTTCAAATGAACCTTCACTCGTAGCCAATTTCTGCTGGTCCATCCCCTCTTCACATGTGAACTGTACACAACAGTCCCCTCTGAAATTACAAACAGCATTTGAATGTACAATATAAATGTTGAGTGCTTCAAAAGAAGCTTCACTTACAGTCAATATCTCTTGTTCCATCCCCTGTTGGTTTGTTGGTTCAAGTTGTAGATGGGTTTGCTGTAATTTGACCGGGAACAAAAGTTCTGCTGTTGTCTGTAATTCACTATGTGGCCCTGGTTCCGAATTCTCTCCGACCTCCTCAGCTGATCCTGCCCTAAAGGGGAGTAGTTGCTGGAATAATTTGAAGGTTCGTTATCAGATGATTCAGCCTTGCTATTGGTTCCTGCATCTCCTGGGCATGTCAATGGTGACAAGAGAGGTTTTAGATAAGCAAAACCTTCACGATAAGCTTTTAAGTCCCTTTGAAATTTGTTTTCCTTTCTTTTTTTGATATTGTTAACAATGTTATCAACATCAGGGAAAATCTCATTATATAAATAAGCAGACCTTTCAAAAAGAAGGTCTTCATGGATTTTAATTGTCCATCTCTGTAAGCTCTCATTGAAAACCCTCGATAATTACAGAATTGCGCTTGATGAGTTCTTCCATAAGTTCACAGCTCTGTTTATTCAATAGGGCTATGAGTTCACGATGTAAAACAGAGTCCGGTACCAACCCATTCAGGTATTTCTACGACCTTAGTCCCTTAGGTACCATTTGAGATTTTATACAGGACATAAAATAAAATAGAGATTTTCCATTTGTAGTTTCCTACATTTAAGAAATTTCTGTTCAAACAGCTGCAATATCTCTTTAAGAGTATGAGTCTCGTTAGAGACAATGGTGTTGAATTAAAGTCTCTGTTGAACCTTTCTTGAAAATTAACTGGCTGTCTTACAGAGTTATTGGAATTAGAAGCACCTGCTGAATTGTTACGTGAAGAAGGCTCATCATTCTCTACAACATTGTAATGCTTAGCGAAAGCAACCAAACCATTAGTAGTGTTGCTTCCTTGGCCATTCACATCAACTGCTTCTTGCGATAGTTGCTGAATGAGTTGTGTCAGCAACCCAATATTCTCCACCAGATACTCCCCAAGGGTAACAGTCCATGCTGGAGCTCAGGTCCTAAGGCACAAAAAACGAACCAAGAACCACAAAAGTCAAAATACCAAGTTAAAAAAGCAACTTTAGAACCAAAGGATGTCACCAAACACAGTAGTTTCCAGAAGGATATTTTATTGAGCACTTTCATCTCATGTATATCAAAAGACTTCATCAGAATAAAACAGAATAATAAAACCATACTATATAAAACATCACAAATTAATCATAGTATACAATTAATTAAACAATTAAAATTCAAACAGCAACTTTAAATGGGCATTTGATCTAAATATAAAATACTAAATGCAGTAAGAACGTAGCCTAAGAAGGCTACTTATAGTAAAGGTGTTGTTCAGTCCTGGAAAAGCATGTGCATTTAACCTAATTTGCCAAAGAAGCTCTTGAAATTTAACTTTATTTAATTTAATTTCATTAATTGTATGCTGTCATTGGTAGACCTACATCATGTGATTAATTTGTGATGTTTTATATAGTATGGTTTTATTATTCTGTTTTATTCTGATGAAGTCTTTTGATGTACACGAGATGAAAGCACTCAATAAAATATCCTTCTGGAAACTATTGCATTTGGTGACATCCTTTGGTACTAAAGTCTCTTTTTTAACTTGTTTTTCTTTTTTACTTATGTGGTTCTTGGTTCATCTGTAATTAAGAACCCCTTCCACGGGGTTACTACAGTACTATAAAGTTATCTTGTAGCAGGCAGGAAGATAAGTGTAATAAGTGAATAGTGAAGCTAAATAGAATTCAAGTATGTCAAAGAAGCACCTAATTTAATAAACAACATCAGTGCACATATGCTTATATAACATGAAACCTAATATAACTGAGGAAAACTTTGTAAAAGCAGGAGCATTGATTACTACACATATGAAAATTATTAAGTATCACTAACAGTATTTCAATAGTCCTAAGAGAGGAAGGTCACATGCCGACTGAGGAAGATTATTTTAAAGGTTCACTACATATGGAGATGAAGAACAACGTAACCCAAATAAGTGGGTATCAATATATTTTATGTTAACGTTAATGATTATGTGTAAGATTTCAGAGTTACTCATGAATGGTTGGGAATGTAACTCGAGGTAATCTAGCAGAAATAGAAACATCTTCTCTTCTGTCATGGCTTCTACTACAATGGTACATTGTGTGCTAACAACAAGGTCAAACCATGCTTCATGACAGCAATATTCCCCAAGAATAATAGTACTGCCAAACTGGGCATTTTGTATTGCTTTTTATTACTTATCATATGGTTAATACTTCAGATGAATATTATCACAGTCCTGACTCAAAGAATGTTCACTGACTTCTTGGTTACTTCATCCCTTTTTTGTGCTCGGTCATATGTACCTCAGGTTGTATACCTAAACCCATTTGTTCATTTTACATACTGACGCCTGTGCTGTACCTTTATATACTAATGCTTCTTTCTCACTCTGCTCCTGTGTTCTGCTGTCAGGTTGCCTGCACCTATAACAACACAATGATTATACGACAAGGTCGAGTGCATGTCACTTGCTATAATGCTGCACAACTTATCCAGTTTGTTGATAAGGCAGTGGCATCCGGAATGGTGAGGATGAGCCATAATCAGTACATCTTCATGGAAGTAGGCAAGAACCAGTCCTTCAGAAGATCAAAAACATGACAACTTTAGTCTGGAGGCATGCTCATACTGCAGACAGTCAGACAAACAGACAGACAGACAGGCAAGCGGACAGATAGAAAGATAATATGTCTCTCATACTGTCTGCCACCCCAGTACAAGACATACACTTATACATCCTCATCAAGAACAGTACAAATACCATGTCTATCCTGTATCTCTTCACCATGTCAGGATGCCATGTACACAGAAGATGATTTCACAACAACACCAGTATCATCTACAAAATGCAAAATCATTTTGTTAGCATCAAAACATCAAGACAGCATGACATTCTGGTTCAAACAGCTATATTCTAAGCACTATGTAACATCAAATATACTTCAGGCCTTGAATGTAATGTAATGTAACGCACTGCTGACCCCTGGCCTTGTTAGCCACTATAATGTCCATACATTGCCTTCATGCAACATATCCCCTTCTCATATAGATATCACCTTTTTGGCAATTGAGGAAAGCTATATGACCCTTGATATAAATCTAATAACATGAAAGACTCAGATTTAAGGACAGACAGGTTCAATGCATTGCTTTTAGAGACCTTCAATGCCATACTAAAACACCTTCCCTAAATAGCATATCACAACTTAAATAATGTTAAATTTAGAACTTTCATACAGCTGTGGTCCAGCGTGGCCAGTTTATGGACTGTATAGCATAGGTAGCTCTACCACTGCATGCATCATTGTTGCTCTATTTTAGATCTAGTCTGGCCCATTATTGTGACCAAAATGCTGTCTCTTAGCCAGTGCTGGCATACAGTGCCCACTTTTACCTTGCATGGCCATCCCTTACAGCTGGCTCCTTTACAAACTCCTCAACAGGAACCTCCTTTACTGCTGCCTATGGCATACTCTGCTGTATCTGTTTGCATACCAACAATTTGGTTAACATTGCACATATGCAAATACCTTGCTGTAAATGTCTGGAGCATACTGCATCATACTGCTGGAGGCATCTAAGCAGTGAAAGTCGGTCTTCATCAGTCCAAACACATTTGTCAATGTTTTATGTCTGTTATAGTACAATGTTGTATGCATTCTATGCCATAGTCTGTGGGTTTTGTACTGGTGTTATTAGCTATGGCTCCAGGGCATAACCAGCATAACAGTAAGATATCCCTGAGGGTAATCAACCTACACAAATCACTTACTGGATATGCGTCTGACAAGTGCCAGATATGGGAAGCATAGCCACTGCCTGTGTCATGCACTGACATATTGTGTGTTATAGTCTGTGCATTACAGATAACTTGGTGGGTGATGGAGTGGCATCCTTTATTGTTAATATATTGTCATCCCAGTATGTCAGGTGAGGCCTTGATGGCATTTTGGGTGCAGCCAGTGATCATCCCCTTGTGTCAGGTGAGGCCTTGATGGCATTGTGGGTGCAGGCAATGATGCTAAGTATGTCATGGAAATGGGCTATATCATACAATGTCCACACAGTGTTTTCCTTCTGCTCTGTGATATGTTGACACCACATAAGTATCTCAGGGAAATGGACTACATCATACAGTGTCCACACAGTGTTGTTCTTCTGCTCTGTGATATGTTGAAACCACATAATTACCTCAGGGAAAAGGGCTATATCATGCAATGTCCACACAGAGTTATCCTCCTCTGTGATATGTTGAAACCACATAAGTACCTTAGGGAAGTGGGCTATAACATACAAAGTACACAGAGTGTAGTCCTTCTGCCTGCTCAGTGATATGTTGAAACCACATGAGTACCTCAGGGAAATGGGCTATACAATAAAATGTCCACAGAGTGCTGTCCTTCTGCTCTGTGATTTGTTGAAACCACATAATGTTCCTCCATTTGCTGCAGTGTGGTATAAAAAAATTAGTATAGTATGCACGAGGCAGATGTCATAGATATACCTTCTAAATTCCCTGTTAGCCATTGTAATGTCCCTGTAATAAGGATTGTCAATGCTGCACATACGCAAGTGTTCACAGGAATAATTATTCCATATGTAGCCCACAAGTGTGTATGTGAGCGCAACATACCTGTACTAGACTAGCTCCTCTAGGATGTCTCTGTCTACAAAATAGCAGTCCTCTATTTCTGGGTCACTGAGAGGATGGAATGTTAGCTGGGTTTGGATCATCTAGGGATTTGGAGAGCAATAACATGTGCCTTCACAGCTACTGGTGGAGTGGACAGTCTCAGACATGTACATTTCTGCTAATGCTGATACCCCTAACATATGAGTATACTACCTGTCTCTGGTCATCATGATTTTATGGCACACAGCTACAGTGGCAGTCACAGCTTGTCATGCAGTTTTGCATATTTCTGAATCACTATGCCATGTTGTTTACACTCATTTGGGTGGTACAGCATTTTATAACTGTGCTACATTTCTGAATTGTCCCCACTCTGCTGCTGATTGATGGTCATCATGGAATTTTGCCTTTATGCAATACACTATTTTTTTCTGAATCTCAGCTATAAACACAACAATAAAAATAAACATAATGGATTTCAGTTCAAGGTAGTGGTCTAAAATGTCTGCACTTTGTAGCTAATTAGTGTAGAAGACAAACTAGTTAATGCTGACATAAGTCACATCCTAGATTTTATGGTGAATGACTTTGCAGCTATGGAGTGGGTTTAATTTGGTTGGGAAATGGCAGAAGGAGTTTTTTAGGGAAAGAAAAGGTGCTGCAAGCATTGTGTCTGGATTAAAACATTAATGCTGTCCAGCCAGCATGTGCATGTGACAGGAGCTGTGAAATTATACTCTTATTAGGTTCAATTGAGCTAAAAGTACTTAAAACCTAAACACTCTAAAATAAAATCACAAGTAATGTTGACATAAATTATATTCTTTTCTGGTTGTTATTCTTTTTTATTTAATGCTGAGATGAATTGTCAACAAAATATGATAAAAGTTGGCCAAGAAATTGACACTAGACAAACAGAAGGGCTAATATAAAGGGTTCCTATCAGTTCATCGAAACGTCATCAGTTCGAAAACTGATTATCATGAAGCCACGAAACATCAAATTCTTTCCCAGAGAAAGAATTTAGTGGGCCATTTCTGTGGCTTCGCGATTTTCAGCACTGTGGTGGAAAGTTATGGGTTGGGCTCAGGTAAGTGTGTGATTGTATGGACATTAGGGTTAGGGTTAGGGCGCGAGTTAGGTGAGTTAGGGTTAGGGCACGAATGAGGTGGGTGTGCGATAGTGACAGACTTTAGGGTTAGGGCAGGATAGGTGAGTTAGGGTTAGGGCGCGGGTCAGGTGAGTGTGCGATAGTGACGGACCTTAGGGTTAGGGTTTGGGTTAAGGTAAGTGGATAGATAGTAGTGTATGTACAGTTTAGTGTAGGGTTATATGTAGGATCTTAAGTGTATGTGTGTGGATTGCTGTTTTTTTGTGTGCTTGTGTTGTGTATGTGTTTCTTGGAACAGCGATTTTTTTCCCTGGGAAAAAAATCGCTGTTCTAGGCCTTCGATGGTTTTGCACTTCGAGATTAGAAGATCGAACATAAGGTGTTCGAACTTCTGCCATTTCAACGTAGTGATATAGACTCTAATATAAAGGCTGTCTGCCTGAATTTAAATAAGTTTTCATAAAAAGGTGAAACTAAAGGCTAAAGGTACACACAGAAAGCAGTGTTAGTCTTTTAGGCCTGAATTGAGGAAGGATTCTGCTGGACTGGTGCTGGACAGCTGCCAAATATCTCCAACTGAATCCTAAGAACAGGTAGCAGCACAAACCTGATGATATCAGTTGTTTAGGAGGGTTATAGGCCGGGAAGAGTTCTAGTAGGCAGGTAGGGCCCAGACCATGTTGACCATAGAGCTTTAGGAGTAAGGTCTCAAGAAGTGATATAATTGCAAGTGGTCGGTCAGTGCAAGTCATGCAGCATCATGAATTTATGATTGGTCTGAAAAGGTATGATGGGTATGTTGTAGTAGAATCTGCATTTATTGCAGTCAGGGAGAGGTCACGGCCTAAAAACCAGATAAAACAGATTGCACTAATGCAGATGGGGAAGATATGAGTGCATATTTCATTGCATCAAGGTATCTTAGAAGTACTTCATTTAGGGGGATCCTTTTTAGTTTATGATGACTAGAAAGCCACAGATATCTGGCCTTTAACTGCCACAGTTTTCATGAATTCATAAATCTTTTGTGTGCTGGAGAAAAACTCTACTCTCTTTTGACTACAAAAGATAAAGGAAAAGAGATGGTGCATGCTGATACTCCATAGAAATGGTGGAAATATTCACCAAGTCCAGTTGCCATATCGTGAAGCCTTCCCCCTTATACTAGTAGCAGAAACATTTGCAGCCATCCATGGTAGGAGCAACAAGGAGAGGCCTGTTGCAAAAAGGTTTTAAAGGTGTTACTTTGTTGTGTGCATGTGTGTGTGTGTGTGTGTGTGTGTGTGTGTATTCACATATGTAGGTGCGTGTGTGTGTGTGTGTGTGTGTGTGTATTCACATATGCAAGTGTGTGCGTGTGTGCATGTGTGCGTGTGTGTGTGTGTGTGTGTGTGTTTGTGTGCGTGTATGTATGTGTGTGTTTGTGTGTGTGTGTGTGTGTGTGTGTGTGTGTGTGTGTGTGTGTGTGTGTGTGTGTGTGTGTGTGTGTGTGTGTGTGTGTGTGTGTGTGTGTGTGTGTGTGTGTGTGTGTGTGTCTATTCACATATGCAGGTGTGTGTGTGTGTGTGTGTGTGTGTGTGTGTGTGTGTGTGTGTGTGTGTGTGTGTGTATTCACATATGCAGGTGTGTGTGTGTGTGTGTGTGTGTGTGTTTTTTGTGTGTATGTGTATGTATATCCTTGTGTGTGTGTGTGTGTCTGTGTGAGATATAGAAGCAATGCCTGGTACTCTACATCTGTTCCTTGCTGGACTATTTAGCTATGTTAATGACCTTGGCTGTTCATAGGGTCACTGTAGGAATCAGATGCAGTTCATCAGCACCGGATGTCAGATAGCTGAATATTATCAGTACGATAATGATAATAAGATAACTGCATCTGACATTGGTGGAACGTACAGAATGGATAACAATGGTACTAGGATAAAGGCTTTTGGTACACCCTAACATCAGCAAGCATTTAGGAATAGAATTAATACCTAAAATAATGAGTTGGCTCAACCTGAAGGGTAAACGATGAACCATGAAAGGTAAACGATGAACTACTGAAGCATTGTAGCAGTCAGTCCACATTAGGTAAGCAAATGCCTGATCAGTATATCAGGATCTACAGTGTCAGCTGCTGCTGAGGGAAGGAGGATCAGCATCACATTAAAACCCACTCATGTGTAGCCACTACATCATGAACCCCTCTGCATGTGGTAGTTTCAGTGGAATACTGAGATCTAAAGTCAGGCAGTCTTTGGTTAAGGATGTCATGTGATGCACAATTCAAATGCAAAGTAAAACCAAAAAGCACAGTAAAACCAAGAAAACTTTAAAAACCACGACAGTTGAACCAGCCAAATAATCCAAAACACTTTAATGCGATGCGAAAACTCTCTTTAAACATACAGTAAAACAATTCAAATGCAGTTATATGAAGGCCACTTCTCAATCGTTTACTAATGAAAGCAACTTAAAGATTGGTCAAAAATGAACCAAAGTCCATAGAAGACATCTTAAGGAAAGTTATTGCTTGCAGTTCTTCAAAATGATATGAAAAAAACTTCCAAACTCAGAGAAAGTCAAAATTTTTCTGCATTACGTAAACTAAGGAGTCCAGGTAATAATTAATTAGCCTGGACAGTATAGAATCCATCCCAAAGAGCGGACATTATATCCATGATTTTCTCATAGTCAACATAAAGAAATTCAGGGAACAAAAAAGTCCAGGCGTCCTCAAACTGAGATGTCGCCATGCTCTATGGTTACAGCTAAGGTGATGTCATTAAAATTAACAGTAACAAAAGAAAAATAATGCACATTCCTGACACTCTGAGGTATATCTTTGAGGCAATAAAACAGGTTAGGATGAAAGCTGAGATGAGCAGCCTGTCAATCTCACGAAGCAGTGCAAGAAAACCATTTAAGGTCAGAAAGGTCGCATACAATTTGAACTTTACTGTCTTACTTCAGATTTACGAGAGGCTAAACACGAGTGGATATCTACTGTAAGATAGTCCTCAGTTAGACAAGACTTCCTCTATACAGATTCCAAAACTTATCCCCTACCTGTGTAGTTCACAAACCAGAATTCATGTACTATAACAGATACAGGGTGTAGAAAATCTGATAGAACAAGACCCAGAGTTCCAGGGGAAAAAAAAAACATCTTATAGGCTTTTACTAGTAAGTCTAGCTCATCATTTTGATTTTTGAAAGCAGTTGATCCATGAAGGACTTTAAAATGCCACTGGAGATTTTCTTCAGATCTTTTGTTATGACCCTGCAAATGTCAGATGATGACGTTTGTGAGATACCCGGACTGAAATGAGTCAGTTAATGGTCTGACCATGAAACAGGCTCTACCAGAAATTCTGTGGCAACAACACCAATCTGTAGCATCAAGATTAATGAATAACAGAGGAAAGTAAATGAATGAGGACAACATCTTCCATAACATAGAGAAGTTTCATGGCAACTTTGACAGACTTATCATCAATCCAAACATTAAAGTCACTCAAAGCTAACCATCTTGAGCAATCTCATATTATGCTGCACAGAGAGTCTGCAAACTCTTGAATAAATAACTGCAAACAGTTGGTAGATAGTATATAAGAAGAAATCTGTAATTCTCTCTTGCTATGAGGACATATTCAAATTAATTACTACATCTACAGCTGAGTCAACTCAAGCTGTTGTTTAAAACTTCTGGCAACCCTAAAACTGAAATGACCTCATCTACAATTCTTAATAACACAGAAACATGATGGGAGAATAAAAGCTGCCTTTGGTAAATGCCAGTTGAACACGATGAATTAAGTCTGAAGCAATGCTTTACTTGTTTCATATGGAACTAGCATTAAATAGCAAAGTTGTGGGAAAACCAAAGGAGAACCGGTCCTGTCTGTCAAAGATGTTGATTAAAAATTGACATATCTAAGACATTCATCAGTAAATCGACATATCTAAGACATTCATCAGGGATTGCAGTGACCAGGTCTTGCCTTAGATGATGGAGATTCAAAGGGATTTTTGATGAAATCATAGAAAAGACAAACAGATGAAGGTCAACCAGGAAGTTCTGAGGACAGGAGAGCATAAGAATTACTCCAACAGGAGAATATAAATAATTGACAAACAAATGTAAGTTAAACAAAAATATTAAAATAACTAAGATAAGAAAAATAAACAGTCCTGAACTGTATCTAAAGCTGCCAAAATAGGACAGTGAAGCCTAAGGCAACATTAGCATATAGCAGAAAGTGAAAAAACGATGAAGAGATATGACAGTATAAAAAAATAGTGTCGCCCACAGCTTTCAGAAAAATAATAAGCACTACTCATCAATAAGAACAAGCTCTTAAGATGCAAAAACATGTTATAAGGAATTGGGCATATCGATTTCAAGCATACTGCTAGTTGTAACAATGATTAATGCAAAGACCATCTAAAACACTCAAGGAAATAAGCTAAAGCAATAGTACTTACAAAGCAGCAGAAGTTGTATTTAAGACCTTGAATAAAAAAGACTGGGTAATCAAAACTACCAATCAAATATCCTGAGAATGGATTAAACAGTGCTTGTGGACAGCTGTCCTTTACGACCAAAGTGCAGTAGAGACACAACTGAAAAGGCGAACAAAGGCAGGCTTTCCAAATGAAACAATGTGTGAAACAGATAGCCCTTTAATAAAAATAAGCTAAAACTGAAAGAGGGGAAATGGGCAAAGGAAGCCAATGAATCAAGATAGGTTGATGCAGCAAGCATGTTCCAAAGCCATGGCAGGAACAGGCAAGTGCTCCATCTAAAACATCTGATGGAATATTAACAGTGAGAAGCAAGCTATAGAAAAACAGGAATAGATCAACCAGAGTGAGTAGCAATGGCAAAAAGCCAGAGTAGGCCCTATCTTCCAGGGAATGAAAAAATGCTGTTTTTTTTTTCTTTTTAGTGTGGAAAATACTAAAGCATAACTTGGGTATTGACTAGAATTTCTATGGAATTACATTGGGATGAACCGGCTATCCTTGAAATGACCTCCAGGTTGATAGCTTAGTCATCTCATATGATCCTGTGATCCTATGATCCTATATCAACACTATATGTCAACAAAATTACACAAAATATAAACATAACAAAATAAACATACTAGAAGAAAAAAAATCTTAAAAAAAATGATAAATCATGAAAAAATACTGGGCCAGATTCCAAAAGAGTTGCTCTCAGTATAAGTTTGCCCTGATTCCGAAATACATGCTCTCAGTATAAGTGACTTACTTTTGTGTAAGGATCATCTTAAAACAGGTTTACACTGGGGGATTAGATTCCAAAAGACCTTCTCTCAGCCTACTTTCAGTGTAAGTTGTCACTTAAACTGAGAGCAAGTCTTTTAGAATCTGGCCCACTGTGTTTAAGCATGTCCATAACATGATCCACAAAGAAAATTATCTCCATACAATTCAATACAAATGTAATGCAGGAAATCATGTATTTTTTGATCCAGAAACAGTTTATTAAACATAGTATCTAATTTTAATGCATTTATAAATTTTTAACACTACTTACAAAATGCTGAATTGAAATCTCTGTGAATTATGACATACACTTCTAAATATAATGGTTGGTTAAAACTGGCTGCTAAGAAAGCAGGTTAACCGGGTATTGAGTGCAATGTGTAGGCAGCCCAGGTACATTGTACTAGTCCAGAAAAAAGCACCACATTTATATGGAGTCCACCAGGAAGAATACCAGAAGCAGATTGACAATCAAAGTGCGGCAGGCAGAAGCTAGATGACGATATGCAGACAGCTTGCAAGTTAGCTAATTCAGGAAACTCATGCCGTTTAGTCAAAGTCAGCCAGAAAGATGAAATGGTAGGGTGATAATCAAAATTACTGGCACCCTGTAGTGATGAGAAGATACCTCAAGATGAGATACGACTAAACCCAAACCAAACAAATGATTGAGCCTACTATCAGTTCCACTGACAAACCACACAAAGCAACAAATGTAAATAAAGAGGGGAAACAAGCTTATTGTAGAGTGTCCAGGAGGGGAAAACCTCAAACCAGCAATAAAATACTTGATGCAGTGTAACGGAGAACAACCTTAAATCAATTAATGAAGAAGGCAAAGCAAACAACATCATTACCACACAATGACCTGTGACAGAATGAGAGACATTAAAAGGGGTGAAGGGAAAGAAAGGTGGAGGTACAGCTGATAAGTGTGACACACTATGTTCATTGGGGTGAAGTGGAGCTGTAGGGAATGAACTTCAGAGAACTGCAAAAGGAAATGGGTTTGGTTAGAGGGATAATCCAGCCACCTATGCAGCTGTAGACGTCTGGGGACCTCACAGTATCGCTGTATTATCTGCATCACCACATCAAGATGAACTTTATTTATTATTTATTTTACATTTTTTTACTGGGAAAGTCCGACTGGGATGAAGACCCATTTTCAGTGGAGGCCCAGGGATAAACGCTGAATGGGGTGAAGGATGAGAACTGGTTTGGTTAAGAGAACAACCCAATATATGCATTTCTGGACAAAGGGAAGGCTGGGAGGGTGTCGGACTGGTGTTGTCTCACTCCACCCCCTTTCCCCAGAAAAAGTACCCAACATAAGATAAGAAAAAGACTGAGGCACAGTCAGAAGGTCCCTGAAAGCAAGGAATGAGTATGATGAAGGACATCAGGGGATGAGGATGGAACATTGCAAAGAAAAAAAATCACATAACAGACAATAGAAATAATAGTAATGGCATTAAAATTTGTTACAGTATACAGTAGTTCTAGAAAGATCATGAGAACTTACAGTAATGTAAAGTTGGGACGTGAATATTAGTTGACACGTAACAAAACACACACACACACACACACACACACACACACACACATATATATATATATATATATATATATATATATATATATATATATATATATATACGGGATTCGGACACATGCTCAACTAGCATATGTCCAAATCACAAACCATCACACACACATACATGAAAGTGATTAACATCGACAAGCGCTTCTGTGTATGTGTGCCTGCTTCATAGATCGGACTACAGTGTGGGTAAGGAAAAATTCCCTTTTCCCCACTGTAGTGCAATATTGGAGTGAGAATAATAAGGTAGGGGGGTGTGGGGGTGCAGTGGGGGGCGAAGCATCCCTGCAGAAACGTAGATTTTTTTTTGAACTACACATACACGGAAGCACTTTTCGATGTTAAGCTCTTTTGTGTATGTGTGTTCGATGTTTTGTGATTCGGACATATACTAGTCGAGCATGTGTCCTAGACCCATGTATATATATATATATATATATATATATATATATATATATATATATATATATATATATATATATATATACTGAAGATAATATATTCTTTATTATATTGCTGCACACCAACAAAAAACTTCAACCATACAAGATCGACAGTGAAATACAAAAAAAAATGTCTATTCCTCCTCTACCCCCACACCCCCTGCTATTTAAATACACCAACTCCAAGACTGCACAATATCAGGGATAGACATAATCCTTAACCCCAGTATTCTGGTGATTTTGCTGCAGTGTTGATCAGTGTCTGTCTGTTGAAATAAAGTCTGAGGGCTGTAATTGCAGATGTTGTAACAGTGGACTACAGTGGAAGTTTGGGTGAATCCAGGGTTGCAGTTCTTCATACTAGACCCCTCTATTCCAAGGTACAGCTATCCCTCAGCTAGATATGTGTGCATGTGTGTGTGTGTGTGTGTGTGTGTGTGTGTGTGTGTGTGTGTGTGTGTGCAGATGGTGTGTGTGTGTGTGTGTGTGTGTGTGTGTGTGTGTGTGTGTGTGTGTGTGTGTGTGTGTGTGTGTGTGTGTGTGTGTGTATATACAGGGGTATGTGGGGAATGCAATATTGGTTTAGCAATGCAAGAAGAATTTGGTTTATTTAAATCACAGTTTATGCTTTGTTGACCTGACAATTTTAGTCTTGCAGTTACAATACGGAGCTACATATCTATATGCTCATTTTTTGCTGCTGGACATCATACCACACACTCAGCTGCAACTACCCCTTGCAATAAGGTGTCTGAATCAATCTACAGCCATGAGAAGGTGCAAGACAAGAAATGCTTTGGTCACTTTAGCTCTTGGGATGATTTATATAGAGTAACTTGGGAGGATACTACATTTAGTCAGATGGGACACGTAAGTTCATAGGTACACAGGAGGTTACTAGGCTAATGGCCCTAGGGCCTTTACAAACCTAACCATGTAAAAAACCCATATACCCTAACTGACCATAGTTAAACAGTCATCATTAGCAGAGTGATTCTGTGATCAGCACCAAATACCCCTGTTGATGAGGGATATAGGTGCCACCCCTGGGATGAATTTATGATCACCCACCCAATTGTCAAGGTTGCTCTTAAATAGGGTCATTGAGAAGCTCTGCTTCACATGAAGTGGGAGTTTATTCCTGAGGAGTAGCACTCTCTGAGAGATATATGTGTCTCTCCAGCATGTTTTGTTAATGTCACAGGCTAGGCTGAGATCCCTGGAGTGAGTGACTCTTGTCCCATTTGATTTGCGGATGTGCAGCATTTCCATTAGGGCAGAGTCAGAGACTGCTCTGTAGGCCTAGCACAGGTCGCCTCTCAGCAGCCTGTATGATACAGAATACAGTGATTTGATTTTCAGTCTTTTCAGACAAGTCACATTTTGGAGGCCCTGGATTCTCTTGGTTAGAAACCTCTGTGGTCTCTCCGGTTGCTGCAGGTGTCTGGTGAGAGGCATACAGAAGGGAGCATTGTACTCAATTAGTGGTCTGATACGGTTCAAGTACAGTGGAGTCATAAATTCCTTTGTCTTGAATGTGATGCCCTTATTTATCAGATGCACAAAGTAGAAGGCTTTCCTTACCACTATGGACACACGGTGATCGAAGTTTAGATTGCTATCAGCCTGTGTTCCCAAGACTCGCACCAGTGGATTTTTAGCTTAGAAGAATGTTATCTATATTTTAATTAACAGGGGCTACTTCTCTTCCAAAGAGAATAATGAAGCATGTTTTGCATTTAGTTTTAGTCTGTGACTTTTGCACCACTCATTTGTTTGGAACAGCCCTTTCTGTAATCTGTTTACATCGTAGGGGGACTCAGTGATTATGCCATAGACTTGGTAAGCCACAGGCCATCCACTTTCACCTTGACCTCAGAGAAATAGATTCCAAACAGTAAAGGGCCCAGCACAGATCCTTGTGGTACCCCACTAGTAACTGGTCTACTGGTGGAGGTGGATTCCCCAACTTTAACAGTGAGCATTCTGTCGGTGAGCCAGTTGGCTACTCATCTAGTGACATATGGGTTAATCCCCAGCTGGAAGAGTTTCTCAATGAATCCTAAGTGGGGGATTATATCAAACGCCTTGGCTAAATCAAAATAGGTAGTATGTATTGCTTTTCCCTCATCCAGGGCTTTGATGACATTCTCAAAAAAGTCCACCAGGTTTGATAAGCAAGCTCTACCCTTGACAAAACCAAACTGGGTCATGTCAAGAGTTTGAAGGTCACCTGTGTCCTTATTGATAAGGTCCATGATGATTCTTTCCATGGCCTTGCAGGTAAGGCTGGTTAGGCTTATGGGTTGATAGTTCCTGGGTCAGTTGATGAACCCCTTTGTGCAATAGGATTACTGCTTCTGTTCTCCACTCTGATGGAATAAAGACAGTGTTCAGGCTATGGCTAAAGAGGCTGCCAAATGTTTCTGCTAGATCTTGTTTTAGATTGTTTAATAAGCAACCTGGGACGTTATCTGGTCCTACAGAGGCCATGTTTTGGCCTTGGAGAGCATTTGTATGACCTGTTCTTTGGAGATACTCAGTAGATTGGTGTCAGGAATGTTTTGTGGTATGGCTGGTGGGGACAGGGGCGTGAATTTATTGTCAAATCTGTCAGCTAGCAGGTTGGCAATTTCCTCAATTTAATGTGAGTGGTACCATTCACTATACGTTCAGCACACAGGTGGGCATTCCCTTTTAAGTTTTGGATGTAGCTAAAGAATGCCTTATAGTTGTCTTTAGGTAGTGATGCTAATTTAGTCTCATAAGTAGCCTTAGAGGACTTTACAAGACATCTGATTTGCTTGTTCAAGCTGTGGAGGGTATTCTTCTTCCTCTGTTGAGTAAGTTCCCTCTTGTATCAATTTCATTTTTTGTTATATAATTTATTTATACTTACGGTCCACCAGGGTGGGTTGTTTTTTTGGAAGGACCTGGTTTTGGTCCTGCCAGGTACAGCTGAGTCAATACATTTATTCAAGTTGCTATAAAGGGCATTTGTGTACTCTTTTGCATAGGCGTCATTGTTGGCTGTGTTAGTAGGGGCTTTGAAACTTTTTATACCATTGCTTAGCAGACTATAGTTTGCTCTGGAGAAAATTTTCAGTTTTTTTCTCCTCTGGGGGCGTCAGGTCTGATCTTTACTTCAAATGCGACTGGTTTATGGTCTGACCTTATCAGGGAGAGCAAAACACAGGGGTAGTGCAGTGATCCCCCAGGTTGGTGAGCACTAAAGTTAGGACCCCTTGTCGGGGTGCAGACCAACTGTTCTAGGGCATTTGAATTAACAAAATCCAGGAACTTCAGAGTGATCGTGTTTGTGCTCATATAAGTCATCCATTTATATGATAGGGATATTTGAAATCTCCCATGACCAAGGTGTTTGGCTGTATACTGTGTGACTCTAGCAAATCTAGGTAGGCCGTGTGCTTCTACTGGTTCTGGTGGGGGACCTGTACCTAGTGATGATGTGGTAGAGAATTTTGCTTATAGTTATTTCAACCTGGAGTAGCTCAAGGGAGTCATACTGTTTTACAAGGCTTGAGGTGAATTTGCATTTAATGAAAATGGATATACCTCCATAGGTTCATAGATTAGTACTAAGCTAACTACCCTTGCGAGCCATTTTAAACCTAGCCAATTATCCCTTGAGAGACTCAAACCCTGCACCCTGTGTTTGTAAGGCAAATACCTTAACCATTAGGCCACCCTCCACCTTTGGTTCCTTCACTCCTGTTTTGAGGTCTGATTGTGTGAATGGCATTGTAGCCTTGTATGGCTGGGGTGCTCTCTGTGGCCTTGAAACAAGTGTCAGTGACCACACGGATGTCAGCATCTTCCAAGGAAAGAAGTGCCTCCAAGGAGTGTAGTTTACTGTATAGGCTTCTAGCATTAAGCAGCAGGACCTTGAGCTTGTATCTAGTGGATCTCTTTACATCAGAAGTTTTGCTGTTTTGACATTGTCTAAAAAAAGGCAATATGGGGAAGTTAATCTGAAAGCCTTGAGGAGACATGTAAAGACCATCACAGGCAAAGCAGAGTGGTCTGTCAACCATGTCTTCACAGGCTGTCAGATACTGGATCTCCCTGAAATAACACCAGAAACTAAGCCAATTATTGAAATCAAAATTATGTCATCATCCTAGGTGAAGGTAGAATGCTGCTTAGGGCTAGGGACATACCTGGCTGGGGATACATAATCTGAGAGTTCAGTCATGTCTCTGTTCATATAGTCCAAAGAGATACATCTCAAATCATTCACACCAACATGTACTGTGACAGAGTAATAGTGGTAATTGTTGCTGAGTGATTTGAGTGCATGCGTGATGTGATGGATCTTGGCACCTGACAGGCAGCTCACCCTGACCTTCTCCTTGTCCAACCTGGTAAGGCGGACATCTGTGTGTCTCACTACTGAGTTGTCTATGACTAGGACATTAGATTTAGAGGTGATTTGTCTTAGGAGTTTAATTCTTGAGACACTGATATGTATGTTATTATGTGTGTTCGTGGATTCTGTTCATGTACCAGTATGTGTAAGCTGTTTGCACTTGGGAGGTCTCTGGTCTTTTGTTAGGCTTTCAGTGAGTACCTCTGCGTATGTGGGTTTATGTCTCCTGACATTATCTTGGGTGGGTGGAGAGGTGCGTGTGCTGACAACTTGTTTGATGTCTTGTTTATTGTTACATGGGAGGACTGATTCTAATTTCATGGTATAGCTACATCTCTCACATACTGCCTTTGCTTTAGGAACAAGTGGTTGTCAGTATACATGAGGCAATTGCTACATTGCCTCAAGATGCCCATGTCAATCAGGCTGGCTGGAGCAATGTTGAGAAACTGACTGTCCATAGTAGCAGGTAATTTTTAAGTGCTAATTTGTGAGATTGAACATAAGATCAGCTAATGCTCTGGGATAAACAACGGGACTTACTCTATAGAATATCAGGGATGAAAAGTGGGGTGATACTGCTCGGTGCTCAGCTGAGTTTCCTGCAGTGCAGATGTGTGCAGCTGCATTGTCTGCAGAGCAGCAGGGAACCTGAGAGGGTTTCACTGACTGGTTTCTAGCAAAAAAATGGCTGCTAGGCGCTTGCATCTATGCAAGGCACTCCTAATCCCTGTCATGTGGTGTGTAGCTAAGTGCAAATGTGAGGCAGCTAGTTTGCATGTTAAACAACACTACTATCAAATCTTAGCACACTCTAACCTAGTGTAGTGCCAGTCCCCAAAGACCACCCAAGGAATTCTCTGTATAACTCAGTCTATAACATACAGTAGCCCACCCAAACACAGGTCTGAACAACATGGATATGCATTTTTCAAGTGTCTCTGTTGACAATTTGGTAGATATGGGCATCCTGAGACAATGTAGCAATTGTCTCATGTTCACAGGCAATCATTTAATCATGGGTTCATGGGGTTATAGACAATACTAGGCTAGCTGCCCTTCTGGACTATTTTAAGCCTAGCCAATTTTACTCATTGGGAGTCAAACCCTGTACCTCTTTTCTGCAAGGTAAACATCTTTACCATTATGCCATCCATCCATAATCCCTAAAACATGTAAGTGGTGTAGCTTCTAAAATTTGGGGGTATATTTGCAATGGTGCAGCATTCTCTGCAAAGAGATGGACAGTTAACAATATTGTATTTTATGCCCATAAAGCATGGCAAAACTAGTTGATGGAAATTTGTCTTTCTGAGAAGAGGTACCACAGCTTTAAGGTCACCAACCATACAGTAATAGGTTCATTGTGGATGTAGAATGACAATCACATAATTAGACAAATGTGTTATCAACAGTAAAAAGATGATACAGGCTCATACATATACCAAGAATTCATGACAACAAACAGGATGACACCAAGTACGCCAAATTACTTTAATGTTAAGTGCTTTCAAACGTCTTGAACTTTGTCAAAACATACAGTTACATGAGCAGCATCACTTCCTTAAATACCCCTCTGCAATTAAAAATGTACCAATAAAAATTCAAAACATTTAATTCACTAAAGAATCATTCAGTCCACTCTCTTACATAATATCTGTTACTGTCATACAATGCTAACTTGTTACAAAGCCTCATAAGAACACCTTTATTTGATACTGTATCATTTAGTCCTGGTAACATAGTAGCATTTACCTTATCTAAGGTAATTAATTATTGAATTTTTATTGGTATGCTAAAATGCCTTTGCATATGCTCTGTATTTACCTTTGCCCTTGTGGAAAAGTTCATACTTCAAAATGTATTTAGCAATTCTTCTTTGAATGGGCAAGTACTATAATGCCAATGGTTTCTTTTCAGGGGAGACCTGAGGTGATATTCATAGTAACTAGGGGGAATTTGGCCAAGAAATTGGAGAATTTTCCCTACTCTTTTCGATAATTGCAGTGGGATCTTTTATTGCCATCTGAGCTAATACCAAGTCCAGCAGATAGGGCCTTGGTATAATGTCTCATCCAAAGGGCAGCATCTCACTTATGCTGTACTGCAGTTTCTGAATTTGGAAGATTTATTCAATTACCTGGGGTGGGAATAGAACCCACTGCTTTCTGCACCAAAGGCAAGTGTACTATTTGTAGAGCTACTGAGAAAAGTAGAGCAGACTGCCTGTGCAGAGGTAATTGTTTAATATTTAGTGTTTATTAAACAATAATATGTATTCCTAAATTTACTAGCCTCATTACATAGAGCCATCAGTGTAGCCTATGAACTACATGGGGAATGACAATCCAGGTCTTTTTTATGTTATTTAAATAAATAAACAAATAAATGTACCATGCTTGTCATAGCTTCAATAATCATTCTGAAACTGTGCACTTTCTGCTTTCTGCAGGTTTTTCCATAACCACATCTGTTTTGGTTTCCAAAAGGAGGCCTGGATCAGAAAAACACATCAGCTGCCAAAAACTACAGCCTGCTCTGCAGTACATTTTAACAGCCTCTAATGATGAAAGCAGATATCTAAGAGTTGTGTGCACCAGTAGTAAATGTTAACAAAGCTGCTAACAGCAGAATAAATGTTTCTGGCCCTCCCAAAGAATGTGGGTAATAGAAGCTGATGGCAGAGCAAGATCAAGTGATGTAGCTGTCCTTCCTGCAGATATGAATGACCCAAAATGTAAAACAATATATTGTCACTGGCTGTTGCTGTACCAGTTTCTAGTGGCAGAATACAGTAGCCATTGAATATGATTTGCTGGGAAAAAGCAATACAATAGATGTGAAATGACGGAAAGTCGCTTGAACGTGGATAGAAATATTGTGTGTGTGGGAACAGACATGTTTGAGAAAAAAAAAACGTACACTGGGGAAGGACCATTTGGGACCTTATAATTTGGGATTTATTTTGAGATAAGTTTGTTCTTTTAGTAAGGGCCCTCCCTGCTGAGAAATTGGCACTTGTGATAATAACAGCAACTTATGCTTTTCTATTGTTGTCCTTGGCTGGATGGCTCTTAAATTACCATGCTGTTCCCTGAAAGAAATTATGACTGCTCTTATATAGCAGGAAGCCACAAAAACATTTTGGTTTTAAGAGCATCTATTCATTGGTTGTAGACTTGCATTCCTCAGCTACAGCTAAGATGGTAAAAAACCTACTGAGCATGTTCTCCGCATCAAAGACACTCCTTCCTTCCACAAAAGGACAGGAAGTGAGAATACAGTAACTTCTCCATGTCTGCTATGATTTCAGTCTTTTGTTACAAATGCATTTTATTTTCATTTCTCTTTTGATTTCTTAAGCTTATCATTTTGTGGCTATGTATGTACTTTAGCACTAAGCAGTTCCCAGTGCTAGCCTAGTATTTGTTTTATCTCAGCTCCTCTTTAATCATCTACGTTGCCCTACCTTTAAATTGCACTTTTGTTGTCTTCCTGTTCTTCATAGCTGGTTATGTAGGAGGATGGGAATTTCAAAACTACTATCCATATGGTGTAGAGCCTTGACCACTGAGGGACATTCAAGTTTTATGTTCTTTTCCCTAGCCACGCTGACTGTCAATCTGTATTCTGTATAAAGTAGTACAGTTTAATGCTGAAAGATGCTAATAATGTACAAACCACTGCCAATAAGTGAGAACAGCCAAATAATACAATCACATCAGTGCCAGCCAATGAACATGATGAGTATATATAAGCCAAATGCTAACTGGCCCCTTGTCCAGAACCAGGTCATATTCAAACTGAGACCTAGGCAGGATAATGGATTGGGGCCTCCCTATTCAGAGACACGCATACATGGCCCTCCCCCGTAGCCATTTCAGAGTCCCATTATTTGGTTATTTCTCCCCATTTACCATAAACTCTGTTCAAATCTCTCAATGTGCATACTATTTTTTGCTTTGCTTCCACAGTAATTATTTGGATTTACTTTAAATTGTCAAATTTTATAGCACAAGCACTGACAGACATTTGCTAAACAAAGCAATACAGTCTCACAATGAAAATAGACTTAGCATTGAAACTTTTCAGTCCTTGAAACTCACTTTCATTGAAATGGTATTGAAACCCACATTCAATGAAAATGCATCTGGCCAGTGGTGGATAAAGTTTATCTTTAGGCTGTTTTCAAATCATAAGCCCCTTGCACACATTTTAGGACCATGCTTACATGCATGTGTTCTTTGATTCACCTTCCTGATTGTGTTAAATTATATTTCCTGTATAATACAGCATCCCTTGTTAGATCATGTTTTAAATTTGTAGTTTAACATTTTTTTTACAGTAAGCAAAAAGACAAAATGTATGAACCAGTAATGACAAAACTGCCAAAATTCAGAACATTTCATCAAAGTCTACTCAAACTTTTGTCATTATAATCCACCAATATGAATCAATATTCACAAACTCTACAGAAATAAAAGTCATCTGAATAATTCCACATTAAAGGGAGTTGTAACTAATGAAGATGTTGCTGCTAACAAACAACTTTATATTTCAGTGTTTCATCTACAAATTCAGTGCCTGCTGCCCTTGAAGAATACATTGCCTATGTTACATTAAAAATGGTAAGCTGGCAATATTGCAGTAGGGAATGGATGGAAAATTGACAACAGGCTCATAGTTATTAGGCATCTCCTCCAAAGGAGGGCATACTCAGGACTAAAGAACCCCACCTCACTCAAAGTACAACACAGTATCAATCCATTTACATACTGTGGCAGTAGAACCCACAGCCTTCTGCATGTCCCACAGGGTCCTGTGCTGAGACCTGTCTTGTTTGGTATCTACTTTTCTGAAACAAAAGCCACTATCAAAGGGCTCTGCTAATTACGTTTACAGATTACTGCAAGCTAGGAGCAGTCATTGAGTCCTGAAATGAGTTAGCCATCCTGCAAAAAGGCTTGTCTCAAATAAATAACTAGTGTCAAAATCATGGTCTGAAACTAAATGGCAAAAAATGCATTACTGTATCCTTTGGGAAGTCATCTACCCCAGGGAACTACTACATTGACAATACACCCCTAAGAGTTGACCCAGATGTTTAAAATTTGAGAATTAATGTGAACAGTGACCTAACTTTTGATGAACATGTGTCTATTGTTGTAAAAAAGTCGTTCTATATTCCACAGCTTATAAACAAAGGGATTGTGTCTAGATTTAGAGATGTCATTGTCCCCCTTTACTCAGCCCTCATTAGTCTATTCATTGAATATAATGCCTCCTTTGGCATGTATCTGTCCAGACATATGAAACAACTGGAATGCCCACAGAGACACCTTACTAAAATGATACAAGGCCTAAACAACATATCCTACATGGCAGACTCAAAGCCCTGTCACTATACTGGGTATACTACAGATTGCTAAGAGGTAACCTGGGTCTCGCATACAAAGCATCCCCCAAACCATTAACGATGTATTTACTGCACATCTACACATCGGTAAGTCAAATGTCATCCTAAATACTCAGACTAGGGATCTAAACCTTTTCTGAAACATCAACAGAAGAGTTTAGAGGGACAGGTGTATTTTGCAGAGGATACAGCTGCTATGGAATAGACTCCCCATCCATATAAAACATAGTTCATCCCTTTCTATTTTCAAGATCAACTTAGGTCTATGGATTGGAAACAGAAAATTCACCCTCGGACTGTCCTCTGTATTACTAATGGATAGAGGCAGCTCCTAAATGCTTTATCCCATGTGTGGGTCCCCTCAAATTATCTATGGTATGATCCCATTTATTCTTATAGCCATGTGAAGAGAAAGGCGTATCCCAAATAACTGGAGAATAAGCACATTAGTGCCAGTATTGAAGAACAAATGGAACATTCACAACAATTAGGATGCAGCACAACTGACGCAGTGTTTGCAGTGAGACAGGTAGCTGAGAAGAAACTAGAGTTGAGGAAAGCGTCCAAATTATCACATAGACAGCAACCCACTGAGTACGGAAAAATTATCAGAGACCTAGGGACCCAAGTCGACAGCGACCTCTCATTTGACACCCACGTTGCCAAAGTGGTTAGAAAGACATTCTACCTTGCACACCTTATCATGAAGGGATTCACATCCAGATCCAAGGATGTCATTGTACCCCTATACTCCTCCCTCATCAGACCCATGATTGAGTACAATGCCCCATTTGGTATGTACCCCACCTGGCATTTGCAACAGCTGGAGAGACCACAAAAGTACCTCACCAAGAGGATCAAGGGTCTCCAACATATGTCTTATTCTGCCAGACTAAAGAAACTCCAGCTCTATTCAGTAGCATACCGCCTGCTCAGAGGTGATCTGTGCCTGACGTACAAGGCCATGTCCAATCAGGAACTGATGGACATGCTCCACCTCAAAAATCCAAATCCATCAGAACCACGAGAGCTAAAGACTTAAACCTCGGCACAAGTATGAATAGGACATGCTGGAGGGATAGATTCATAACCCAGAGGCTTCCCATGCTCTGGAACAGAATCCCAGTTCATGTTAGGCAGAGCCCCTCACTAACTCTCTTCAAGAGAAATCTTGATGAGTGGATGGGAGATCGTAAATTTACCCCAGGGGTCACATCTGTGTCACTACTAGACAGGGGCACAGTAAACTAATTCTATTATATAAGGGGACCTTCACTGTGTCACTACTAGACAGAGGCACAGTATTCTAAATCTATTCTGTGCATTTTTGTACCATTTCATGGGGTGGCGAAAGCCACATCACTATGGCTAGGCTTGCAAATGCCCCAGGGCAGATAACCTAGTACTAAACTATGAAACTATGAAATGGGCATTCCTAGACTTGGAGAAAGCATATGACAAGGTCCCAAGAAAGCAGATCTGGGGAGTCCTTTCGTGCTTTGAAGTCCAAGAAACATTGGTATAATTAGTGCAAGTACAGGCCAACACTAAGGGACTCTGGCTAACAAAGTTCGCAGATGATTGCAAACTGGGAGCAATTATTGAATCCCCAAATGATGTGGATACTCTACAAAAGGGCCTTACAGAAACAGATGCTTGGTGCCAGAGCCATGGGCTCAAGCTCAATGCCAAGAAATGTATAGTTATCCCCTTTGGGAAAAAACATGTATCCGTGAATTTCCACATAGGTGGCAGTACACTAAACACCAAAAGTGTGATAAGAGAATTAGGGACACAGGTGGACAGTGGTCTCACCTTCGATAACCACATCACCACAACAGTCAGGAAATCCTTTTATGTGACACACCTCATCACTAAGGGCTTTTCATCCAGAAAAAAGGAGGTCATTGTCCCACTGTACTCATCCCTCATTAGACCCATTATAGAATATAACGGCCCGTTTGGTATGTACCTCTCAAGACATCTGCAACAACTGGAAAGGCCGCAGAAATACCTCACTAGAAGAATCACAGGCCTAAAGCAGATGCCCTATGCTGACCACCTTAAAAAACTCCAGCTATACTCTGTCACATATCGTCTACTCAGAGGCAATCTCTGCTTAACATACAAGGCCATGTCAAACCCAGAGCTGTTGGACATGCTACACTTAAAGAAATCCCAATCCCTCAGAGCCACACGCTCCAGGGATCTAAACCTTGTCATCATAATAAACAAAACATGCTGGAGGGATAGGTTCCTGACCCAGAGACTCCCCAGAGTCTGGAATAGATTGCCCATACATGTCAAGCAGAGTTCCTCTTTGACCCTCTTCAAAAGGAACCTTGACGATTGGATGGGAGAAAGGAAATTCACCCTGTGGATCACGTCAGTCGCCCTGCTAGACAGGGGTCCAGGGAAGTAAATAGTGTGGGAAGAAATAGCCAGGGAATTGTTATGGCTAGGCTTGTATAGGCCCTAGGGCTGATAGCCTAGTACCAACCTATGAACCTATGTACAAGGACCCAATGACTCAAGTATGAACAGTGTTCAGTTTCACAAATGGGTTGCCAGGGTCAGCTCTGAGCCCACTACTGTTCATACTAGTGATGAACTACATTAGCAAACAGGTCTGAGGGGTCAGCTCAGCAAAGTTGCTTTATGCAGATGATGTGGTATTACAGGCAGACTCTGAGCAAGAACTTCAGCAAAAGATAGGGAAATGGAATGCAAAGTGAAGACACATGTGATGAAACTGGTTACAGATAAAACAGTTGTAATGCCAGCAAATGGTAGAGTTCAGAAGAAGCTGAAAATTGAAATAAAAGGGGAAATAGTAAAACAAGTTAACAGCTTCAGGTTTCTGGAAGGGGTGGTTGAGGAGAAGGGAAGTCTGAATGAGAAGGTCAAAGCTAGAATCAAAGGGGCTGCAGCCAACTGGCACAGATTGTCGGGGTAGTGTATGACAGAAGAATGCCAAGGATACTAAAAAGTCAGGTGTACAAAACAGTCTTGCAACCAATACTACTGTATGGTACAAACACCTTGGTAATAAAGGCAGAACAGTTAAGGAAGCTAGAGATGATGGAGATGAGGAGGGTAGTAGGACGCACACTGAGAGAGAGATGAAAAAATGAGGACAGCAGACCAGAAGCTTTTGTTGCACAAAAGGTCAAACAGAACAGATACGATAGTTCAGACACATATAAGGAAAAGCAGAAGAAAATCTGGTAAAGATGATATGGGACAAACAGGAAGAAGGCAAGAGGAAACAATGGCATCCAGCAAAGAGGTGGATAGATTGTGTGAGAGAAAACCTGTGACAGTCAGGCATAAGTGTGGAAGGAGAGCAGGATTGAATAGAGAGACAGAGACGGTGACAGTTGACACGACACCCCAACTGCATGTAGAAAATGGGAAAAGGGGGTCGTTGTTGATGATGATGATGATCCCAGTTATTCTCATTACGGGTAATAAATAATCAACCATGGGATGGGTAAAACCAATCTATAACCAAATGGGATAGATTATTTTGAGCACAAAATGGGAAATTAACTGCTTAAAATTAGCCTAGTATTTACCTATGAATCTATGAACCTATAAAAAAGAATCCTTGACAGGTAGATTTGGATAACATACTCTCTGAGTCTGAATCAGAAATCTGAAAAGAAAAAAATGTATTTGTCCCATCCTCACCAGGTTGATAAGAAGTGTCAACTGACCGTACAAGACCCTGAGCCAGAATTAACAAACTGCTTTTCTCCAGTAAAACTGGTGTAGCAAAAGATACATATTTAGTTTTGCATTTAGTTTTAACAGGAAAGTTGAGGTAAACAGTATTATTAATAACAGCAACAGCTTCCTCAAGGACGGGCACAGCATTTTGGCTAAACAGGGACACCTTCTCTTCCCCTTCTCCCAAAACTGAAAAGAGTTGCTCTCCCTTGCCCTCTGAGGGGACCTCCGCATCTGCAGAGGACATGATTAACCCCTGGTTGATAGTGACTGTATGGTTAACACCCAAGGGATCTGGCGAAAAAGATGAGTGGTCTGTGGAACCAGCTTTGACCACAGCAGAGTCACACACCTGTGGTTGAGACAAACTGCTAGCCAGCTATTGTGGCAAAGGCTGTTTAGCTAACTTTATTTTTTTTTTTGTGACAGAAAGAAGGACCTACTGTGGGGCTAGTTGTTTGAACCACTGTCAAGCTGAAAATTATGCTTCTTTCCTTGGGAAACTAACCAGCACAAGCTGGTACATTTTAAAAAGTAGAATAACTTTTTCCAGTAAAATACAGTAAAAAGCACTCTAATACGGTTTAGCATCTATGAAAAATATCTTAACATAGCTTCTCCACAGGAAAAAAAAAAACAATTTTAGAATGTTTAAAGTCACATTTAAACTGTCAAAAACAAAAGTGTGCTCTTGTTTAAAAGTACAGTAAAGTCATGTGACAATCAACAAAAACACATATCTCAATAGGAAAGTAAGTTTTGAACATTAATAGTAATATGTTGAAGTTTTTCCCCAAAGGGAATTTATCTTCCTGTCAATGGAACAGCACAAGCCAACTGTTGATCCTCAAAAGCCTGCAGAGGAGCACCCTCTTCAGCAGCAGGAAAGCTTTGAAGGGATGACACCCACACATTTCAGTCAGATCATTTCAAGCTGACTAATGGTTTAAGCACATGGAAGGCACCTTTATGCTGTGGAAGCTGGAAGGCTAATACAGCCTATGCAGGATATAACCTGTATGACTTAGGCCCCTGCATCAGTGATCAGCATGAAGGACACCTAGACCTAACCCATATCTTGGTACACCATTCTGAAATCCTGATTTAAGAAATGCATATCAGTTGTTGGCAAGTAACTAAACCAATGGGTACTACCAAAATGTGTTTTGTCCTTTCGCACCCTGTGTTATGATTTTCCAGTGAGATGTGCAGCTGCCATGTAAACTCCACTTCACTTTGATGTTGCATTTAAGTATCCTTTTACAGTCCTTTTTGAACAGCCCTAGCTTTTAAATTCACTCATTTGTGCTATGCAATGTGCCACCATATATAGACTGGCATGTATCCATCAGTCACTATTTTATTAAATATTATTCTTCTAGGCACATATTAATTTAAATATTCATTGTAAAAATGTTTCTGAGGTATAGTGGGATGAAGACACGGCTGTAACCCAGACAATCTGAGCTCTGTGTTATAGGGAGGTAAAAACCAA
Source organism: Protopterus annectens (assembly GCF_019279795.1). Lineage (NCBI taxonomy): Eukaryota > Metazoa > Chordata > Ceratodontiformes > Protopteridae > Protopterus > Protopterus annectens. Next base: position 1,154,507,873 of record NC_056747.1, on the reverse strand, counting down.
AATACTAATGAGCGTTGCCCATAGCAACTCACTCCTGCTGTGCTTTCTTTGCATGTGCTTGCAGTCATTCCTTTGTTTTGTAAGATTTCTTCATTTTTTGTTTTGTGTTACTGTCAAACTGGTATAAATAAGGTTTGGGGTGTCAGTGGTCTTACTTCCATATGGCAAGTACGGTGTGGGGGGTCACTACAAAAAATGCAATCACTCTAAAAATATATGTAAACGTTATCTGACAACATTTCAGCCTGAAGCTCCAGCTTAGACTACACATATTAGCACCTTTTATAGGTTCATAGGTAGGTACTAGGCTATTGGCCCTAGGGCCTATATAAGCCTAGCCAAAAAGGTACCCTGGCTTTCGCCACCCAAGAAAATTATTTTCCTGTGCCCCTGTCAAGCAGAGCCACAGAGGTGATCCCTGGGGTGAATTTCCTATTTCCCATCCAATCATCAAGATTTTTCTTGAAGAGTGCTAATGAGGAGCTTTGTTTGATATAGATAGGTAGTTTGTTCCAGAGTATGGGCCATGGCCTCAAGCTCAATGCCAAAAAGTGCATTGTCATCCCCTTTGGTAAAAACTCTGTACCCATGAGCTAGCCCATAGGTGGTAGTCTACTTAACACTGAAAGTGTGATAAGAGAGTAGTCAGGAAATCCTTCTACGTGGCACACCTCATCACAAAAGGGTTCTCATCATACCTCTCAACCATTTAGATTAAGGAATCTGGACAAAGCCATAAAAAAGTGGTACAAATAGGGATGACTAGGAAATATTGATCTTCCAAACTTAGAAAGTTGATAGAATAACAGGTTTTGCATTAGCATGAACTTTCTGAAGGCTATGAAGTCTAAAACTCAAATGTCGGTCATTATTTTCTAACTTCAATCTGTAATGATTTGTCACTAATTTGACAGACAGTCACAATATTATGAAAAATGGACCAAACATACAAGGCAGAAATCTGGACATTCTGCGGAAATCTGTACAGTTGAGAGGTATGGTTCTCATCCATGAAAAAATAGGTCATTGTTGCCCTCTACTTGGTACTCATTAGACCCATTATAGAGTACAATGCCTCTTTTGGAATGTATCTCACAAGATATCTGTAGCAGCTGGAAAGGCCACAGAAGTACCTCACAGACAGGATTACTGGCCTCAAACAGATTCCCTACACTGACTATCTCAAAAAGCTCCAGCTTTACTCTGTAGCATATTGCCTACTCTGAGGAGATCTCTGCCTAACATAAAGCTATGTTAAAGCTGTTGGACATGCTACACCTAAAGAAATCCCAATCCCTCTGAGCTACATGCTCTAGGGAACTAAACCTTGTCACCACAATAGACAGGACATACTGGAGGGATAAATTCCTGTGGACTTCCTATACTCTGGAACAAGTTACCCATCTATGTCAAGCATTTAGTTTTGCATTTAGTTTTAACAGGAAAGTTGAGGTAAACAGTATTATTAATAACAGCAACAGCTTCCTCAAGGACGGGCTTCAAGAAAAATATTGATGAGTGGATGGGAAATAGGAAATACACCCCGGGGATCACTTCCATGGCTCTGCTCGACAGGGGCACAGGAAATTAACTTTCTTGGGTGGCGTACGCCAGGGAACCTTGTTGGCTAAGGTTTACTTAGGTCCTTGGGCCGATAGCCTAGTACCTACCTATGAACTTATGAACCTAAATACCTACTCTACTAGATTGAACCTCAAGCCATCTAACATAGTACCATATAATACATTCTCACAGTGATGAAGGTCCAGAATTTGTTATATGGGAAAATGATAATAGACTATTACAAGCCTAGCCAATTACCACAGGCCAAAATCAAACCCATTACTGTGTATCTATGAGGTAAAACCTTAACTACTACAACAACCCTTCCTCAACCCCCATTATGTATGTATGTTCAGAATTTTAAATACTTCACTACAGGTACATTTCTTAGTATTCCCTCAACAAGAAACTACAAAACCACTTTTACTATTTTGTCCCTCAGTGACGTGCGCTACTACTTCTGTATTACCCTCTTTAAAATAACCCCAGCACCCATTTATAAAATAAAGAGTAAAAGCCATAACACAGCTTTGACTAACTCTGTAAGTTATAAAATGGCATATGATGGCTTACACAAATTTACAGAAAAAGCAAAACTGTCCAAGCAGAATAACATTTCCACACAGGCAGAAAACACTGCAAAACCCAGTTTCCCTACAAGTGAAGAAGGTGCAGTACATTATGTTCTATCTGCCCAAACATGATGAATCAAAGCTATGTTTTGTCAGGACATTTTTTTATTGCAGGATGAAGATATTCAACATACATTAATAACAACCTTTTCTATAAAGATTATAAATTTTAAAGACAGTATAGTAAAGACACATTTTGATCTCTGTACAAGAAAAAAAAACAACACAACCAAACTATTTAGTGAATTAAAGCATTAGTTACATCAATTAATGATTCTATTAAAATTTCTGCCACTATTCAGTGATCAGATAATTAGAGCAAAACATTTAAGGTATAATAGGACACAAATCATAGCTTCTTCATCATAGAATATCACAAATACAATTTCCATATATTCATAGGAACATAGAATAATATTAGGCAAGTCATTATGGAGACCATAAGTTGCCTAATCATATGCTCTGTTATGTAGATAAATGTAAAAGTTCTTGCTGCCTTTAGCAAGCACTAAACAGTTATGTGATAACCCTAGTATGAATTTCTGGTTGCCTGTGTAATTATCAAGATCAGCTTTTAGGAAGCCAAAGTAGTACTGTAATTGACATGGAGTGGTAGCTTATTCCGTAGACTAGGGTTAGGAACCTTTCGTGATTCATCCAGTGAGTGTTGTTTACTTATTTGAGCAAACTGAGGTCTCAGTTATGGGTGTTTGTGGAGCCACTGGTTATGTGAAGTAATAAGAGGTCAGTTAGGACTGGGCTTTCACAGCTTAAACAGCAAGACACAGGTCACCCTGGAGCAGCTGGTAGGTCATCTAGTTTAAGGAGAATTGTGCTAATCTGTCTACATCATGGAAGAATTAAGGCCATTAATTTTTATTAATTTAATTAATTGCATTAATTTCCAACTGAGTGATATATTTGGATTTGCATATACCAAAGGGGGAGTTATATTTGATGATGACAGAAAGCCTTATCTGGCTCTTGAAGATATTGAACCAGACAGAATTATTTCCTGATTACGATGGGTTCATAGGTACTTACTAAGCTACTGATCTGTGAAGATGTTAAAAAGCCTATCTTCACACTTTCATTGTAATTTTTATCCCTTGCAATTTGTGTACAAATAACCTAGAGGTGAGCAGAACAAAGATATGTTGGGGCATTTTCCTGTTGCCCCTATACATGAGTGACATTGGTATTAAGCTGGGGGGTGAGTTTGCAGTTTCCTATCCATTCATCTAATTTACATTTGAATACAGTAAGAAAAGTACTTTGCTTTATGTGGAGTTGAAAACTGTTCTATAGTAGAAATATTTTTTGTGATATATACCTATCCCGCTAACATGTTTGATTTATGTCTCAAAGAGATTGATATCCTTTGGGTGGGCGTTCTTGCTACCACTGGTCTCAAGAATGTGTAATAGGTCTTACAGGATAAGGCCTGTTGAAGCTCTATACAAGAGGTAGATGATGCTTCTCAGAAGCCTGTTTGATATAAAGAAGAGGAACAAGGCTTTGGTACAGTGTGCATTGTTTTTGTGACTTAGGCCCTTACATTTTTTTAATGAGAAGACATTGTGGTCACTCCAGTTGTGACAAGTGTTTGGACAGTTACATACCAAATGGTGCATTATGTTCAATGATCAGCCTGATGAGCAGTGAGTACAGTAATTACTTCCAGGACCTGGATGCCATACCTTTAGACATAAGCTGTGCAATGAAAAAGGGCTTCCTCACAATAGCAGGTACATGGTGATCAAAGAACAGTTCATTACTGACACGATTTCCCAGTCCTCGATTTCAGGATCAACTTTCAGGGATGCATTGTCAATGTGATAGTGATGCATGCAGAAGGATGCAATTATAGATTTCTTAGCATTTTTTTTTAGTCCGTGGTTTTGGCAGGGGTCTATATCAGAAGCTAGAAGTGTAAAAAGATCGAACGTTCTTCAATCGACACCAAACCTGTGAAATCCCAAAAACTCAAATGGGCAGAACAGCGGTTTTATTCCCAGGGAAAAAATATCGCTGTTCCAAAAAAAAATCCAAACACAATATAAAGTGGAGGGCTTCACACCCCACACCCCCCTTAAATATACCAACTCCGAGATCGCACCACATTGAAGGAAATGGCAAAGTCCCAAGAATGTCTGTTTGGCTTTATGGGACTTCTCGTATTTGGTGTTGATTAAAGGGTGTTTGTTCTTTTTACACTTCGAGCTTCTGATATAGACCCTTTTGACACCAGGTATTTGATTGGGAAAGGCCTTCTTGGAGGATTTTGGTGTCCTTCAGGGAGTTTAACATTTGCTTTGACCTCCAAAGAGTAAATGCCAAAGAAAAGTGGCCTAAGGACTGAATCCAGTGGTACACTGCTAGTGATAAGTCATTTGGAGGAGATAGAATTGCTCACGCTAATTTCCTGAGTTTTGTTTGTGAGACAATTTACTATCTAGTGAAATACATAGGGATTTGCATTTAAGTGGGAGAGCTTATCTGTGATACCTGAGTGTTGGATAGTATCAAATGCCTCTACAAGGTCTAGAGCTGTGGTGCTTACTGATTTCACAAATATCCTTTGTTTCAGTAGCCTTCTCATAGAAGTTGACTTAGCTGAGGAGGGCATAACCCTCCCTTGATGAATCCAAATTGGATTGGTTCAAGAAATTGTAGGTTACCTATGTTCTTATTTATTAATTCCATAATGATTCTTTCATAGCTTTACAAAGGCTGATTAGGCTTATGGGTCTATAGTTACCTGGGTACACTGACACCCTACTGTTGTGCAAGGGGTGACTATTACTGTCCTCTATTCATTCAGCATGAAGCATGCATGCAGGCTGATACTGAATACCTTCTGTAGGGGTGTGACAAGTCATGTTTCAGGCTGATGAGTACATAGGGCAGTATATTATTCAGCGCCATAGAAATAACATTCTTAGCCTTGGGTAGCACCATGAGGACTTTTTATCAGAAGATTTGGAGGTGGGGGGGGCAGTATTAAAGCTGGTATATGATCTGGGAATATAGGAGGCGAGAACAGGGTGATGTCTGAACTGAGTTTGTCCACTAGCAGACTGGCTATGTCCTCTGGGTCTGAGTATGTGATATATTTTCCTATTAACTCTTCACAGTGCTGGGTATTGTTTCTGCAATTTCTAGTATAGCTAAAGAAGGTTTTATGGACATGCTTCACCTGGGTGGCTATTTTTACCTCATCTCTGCCTTTTGTTGATTTGATCCAGATCCAGTAGAATTTGTTAAATAATATAAAGTTTCAAGGATGTGGGGTTCAGTTCCCACGTGAGGTACAAAGGTGCTTGCCATCTATAAAAACACTTGCTTTTGTGACTTTGATGGCTCAGGAGAAGATGTACATTTTCCAAAGCATCAGTTCCTGACGTATTTGAATTTCAGTGGTTTGTCATACACTGATTGTGTCCACTCTAGTAGCATGCTTTTGGAGGTGAGACAAAAGTGGAGTAGGCAGAAAAAACTCAAAAAGGTGTGTGAAGAACAAAAACATATATACATAGACATTGACTGGAGGTAAGAATTGAACACTGGATCCTGGGACTGCTTGACAAAAGTTTTGCCACTTCAGTTTTTTCCGCCATACCTAAAAAGAGTTTAGTGTATCAAACTGACCAGTGAGGTGGAAGAAACGTATGTATTCTGAGAAAAAAAAAACTCATGCAGACTTTATATAGACAGTGACCAGAGGTCAGGACTGCAATGTTGACTTTGGAAGTGTGAAGCGTATATTTTACCACTATATCACAGTGCCATGCCTGTCTGAATGAAGTGGGGACAAAGATGATGCTTTTGCCCCCTTGGAGAGATAACACATAATACCTCTCTGCCAATGTGTATGAAGTTCTGCCTTATGACCACTTCTTTATGCACTACATCACTACACATAAATAGCACTGCACATTAGGAGACATTATTTACTTTTCACTTTCCCTTTTAGGTGCTGTACTGTATCTGTCCCTCACTATTAATGGTTGCTGATACTGCTGCTACTGTTGTGCCATTACCATATAGCATATCTTCTTAGGCTGAGTTATCCGTGACTATTGGTGACTCCTAATTTTTCTCCAGATAGACAAGAGGTGCTTGTTCTAGACTGATGGAGGTGCTTATGATACAAGAGGGTACTGTAATATGGTTGTTACAGGGACGGGAGGATTTATGAAACATATTGGATGTGTTGTTGTTGCGTATGGACTACATTATGTCAATTTTTTTGAATAGTTTGCTGCATTTGTTATCAACATGGTACCTTCCTGCTATTCTAGATGTTTTACTGTTATGATTTGATCTGAACTCAGGATATGGTTATTTGATAAATTATTTGGACTCTGACTTTTCCTTCAGTTTGGAGGTTTTATATTGTAGACTATCCTGAATTATGGCCATCTACTTATTGGCTAGAAATAGAACTCTAATGAACTAATGGTCCACTTTGTAACTTATTAAATGTATTTTTAAGCCAAATATGATTACCTTTTGTTTAAATGGACAACGTGGTTTCCATTTGGTTAACATCTGTAGGAAGTGATTGATAAAACTTTTTATCATATCATAATAATCCCTGGATAACCAAATATGCTAATACATGCAAAATGAGTAACATAATTACTTCAGTAATCCATCTAGTGACAACCCCTTTTTTCCCCATTTTTGCACATGGGGTTGGGTTGTCACTTCAACAGTGACAATCATCTTGAGCCTTATTGTAGTATTTCTTCCACATCACACACTATCACACAAGCTCACACTTAAGGCCAATTTAGAGTATCCAATCCACCTACAGCATGCCTTTGTAATGTGTGAGTAAACCAGAGTACCTGGAGGAAACCCACGTGAACACAGGGAAGACATGCAGACTCCACACAGAAGGCACCCCAGCTGAGAATCGAATCAGGGAACATCTTGCTGTGTGGTGGCAACTCTTTCTGCTGCTCCACTATGCCACCTTATTCTATAAAAATATCAGCCTGCAATAAAGCTAAAGACTTCACCTTTAGTTTCAATAGGTTTAACGAAAAAAAGATATGCTATAATTACAAATAAAAACTGAAATCAAAAAATTTCGTTTAATAAACTTAAGCTGATGCTTGATGCTGAGGCAATGTTTCTTTAAAAGCTCTTTGTGGTCATTTGTACTTATGGGACAACCATCTGACAATATTTTGTTATGGTTTTGTGCTCACTAGATGAGCTTTGTATTACTGGTAAACTTGTTGTGAGGTCATCAGCTTTAAAATATAGAGCTCTTCGTACTTAGTATAACCATCTGACATTATCCCGTTATGGTAAGCGCCCACTAGATGAGCCTTGCACTATTGGTAAACTCGTTATGAGGTTTTTAGCCCCATAATTAAGAGCTCTTAACAATGTGTAAAATAATGTGTAAAATAATGTATTCGTGTGGTCCTGTACCTTTAAATAGCCTGTTGTTATTTGTCGCTGAGTGTTTCAATATTAACTTTTAAATTTTATGCATTTTAACCATAAGTGGTTTTCTTTTCTTTTTCTGTTTTGGATGTTTTTAATATTTTTAATAATATCCTGTTCTACATAGATTGTATTACACAATGGATCAACAGGAAACAGTTAATTAGGTTTAATTTGTTAAACCATGCACTTTTTCAATTAATGTTTTTTCAATCAATGAATTTGTATAAAACCAAACCCATTAGAGGGTTTCACTGTTTTGTCTTCTGAGGAAGTCAAGTATTGTCTTGTCGAAAAGTGTATGATACTGAACGCACTTTAAGTTTATTAAACGAAAGTGTTTTGCCTTTTTTGTGAAGAGGGTCCTGTTTCCAAGTGTTTTAGCTACTGGTTTCTTTTTTCGTTGCTTTCGTGGTTCGTGAAATCAAAAAATGTCAGCATCATTAACTCATTCACTCCAATGGAGCTCAGGAAGTTTCAAACAAAAGCTCATATCTCTGGAACCATTGGGGTTATGAAAGAAGTATGAATAGCATACTCTTCAGCACAAACTATTTTTATAGTGGTAGTATTCTTTAGGTTCTTGGTCTAAAACTGAATTTTATAAGTCACATTAAACACATTAATTATTACATTTGTAATATTTTATAAACAACTTACAATATCTCAGCAACCACTCAAGTTACACACATACTGTCAGCAGCATTTTATTCATCTAGTTATGCTTTTTCATATGAGGCTAAGGAGTTCTGTTGTGTTACTTGGTTGTTGAGATATTTAGAAAAATGTGAAAATTATAAATTAATAGACTGCGGTGGTAGTGCTGCGGTAGCGTCACCTCACAGTTAGACGTTGCCTGTTCGATTCTCAGTTAGACCGTCTTCTGTGTGGTGACATGCGTGAATGGGCATTCCTTCATTGAAGGTTGTGCGTTAGGCTCGGCAAGCCAGCATGTAAAACTCTACTGCCAATCATTAGCGGACCAGAGTTCCGCTGTGCCGACCCCTAACCGGGAAAAGCCGAAAGACACAAACAAATATCTATATAAATTAATATCATAAAAACACTTAATATGTATTTACCTGCACTAGACAGAGGTCAAATATTAATGCAGTTGACTTTGCCATTGTGTGATCTTTAAGAAGGAATGTTTTAAAATCTTGTATATAGCATGGTTTTGGAATTATTGATGCAAATATGAACAAGCAATATTTGACGCCTAGAGGCGTCAGTAGGAGTTAACTGGAGATGTACTTGGAGATGTCACTTGGATGTTATAAGTTAAAGATCTAGGGACAATGGTAGATAGTAATTTAAACTTTGTTCCAGTGCACATCTTCCCAAGTCATACAAGCATACTGGTTAGGCCATCTAATTCTAATTAGCATGTCCAGTAACTCTTGAAGATCATTCTGTCAAGTTATACCTCACCAGTTTGATTCATTACTAAGTTACTGATCTGTGAAGATCTTAAGAAGCCTAGCTTCACATTCATAAGGTAGCCTTTATCCCGTATGTTTTGTGCACAAATAACCCAAAGGTGGGCACGGCAAGTGTATTTTCTATGTATATACAGTTCTACTGTTACAGTCTTTAACCAAACCATGTTACACTTTTTAAAGAAAGTAAAAAGTGTGCATGAATTCCCAACTAAAAAAACGACGCAGCTACAAAACTTGAACTGTTTAATGAGTTATCATTATATTTTGGTTTTAATATGCTCCTTATGCACGATCCCTGCCTAGTCTATAAGACAATAGCTGATATGATTTCACTTGACAATTCAAGCCTTGAATGCACTGCTGAAGGAGCGAACCTCATCTGTCTGACACTATTAGGTCCATAGATTCATAAGTAGTTACTAGGCTATTGATCTGTGACTACCTTAAGAAGCCTAGTATTGCATTCCCCTGGTCGTTTTATTTTTTTATTTTTCATATGAATAATCAAAAGGCAAGTGGAACAAGGATATGCTGGGACATTTACTTGTTGCCCCATCCATGAGGGAATATGGGTGCTAAACTGTGAATGAATTTGTGGTTTCCATTCATTCGTCCGAATTACATTTGAATAGAGTAAAAAAAGTACTTTGCTTTATGTGGAGTGGAAGATGGTCCCATAGAAGACATATACCTGTGAGACCTACCAACCGTGCCAACATAATCTATCAATGTTGCAAATGAGACTGAGATCCCCTGAGAAGGTGTTCACACTATCAGTGGACGTCTGACTGGATATGGTCTGCAGATGCTCTATACATGCTACAGGGGAGATAAAATAACAAAAGTGGGATGGAGGGTGGGATGACATTTTGAGAGAGAGAGAGAAAAGATAGGAAGATTTACAGTAAGGGATGTGAACAAATGTTGTGTGTCATGGCTGAAAATGATGCATGGATATCCCAGCTTACTTGATTAACAAATAAAGGTGATAATAATGGGAGAGTGATGAGAAATAATTCATGGATGGTTAGGTGGATAACAACAGAGAAAGCATTTATTTTTGATGATGACCATATCCTACAAAAACCCTAACTAAAAAATATCAAACCAATTCCTTCAGTTAGTGTACTATGCTGGCACAGCTACTGGTCATAGTAGCAGTGTTTTATCTGTCTCATATGTTCTCACTGAGCCTTTATCAAAAGTCTTGTTGCCTGTACTACTTGCCAAAATCTTACTTTATATTATCCTGTACAGAACCAGAATGAACCCTCCCATCCAACACCCAAGCACATATACATGTGCACACAGGAACAGAGACATACACAAACATACACACACACATACAAATATATGCACACAAGACATATACAACACACACACACACACACACACACACACACACACACACACACACACACACACACACACACATACAAATATGTGCACACACAAGACATATACAGCACAGACACACACACACTCACACACACACACACACACACACACACACACACACACACACACACACACACACACACATATACAGCACACAAATACACACACACACACACACACACACACACACACACACAAATATATGCACACAAGACATATACAGCACACAAATACACACACACACACACACACACACACACAAATATATGCACACAAGACATATACAGCACACAAATACACACACACACACACACACACACACACACACACACACACACACACACACAAATATATGCACACAAGACATATACAGCACACAAATACACACACACACACACACACACACACACACACACACAGCAGACACAAAAACAGAAATGTGCGTGCATACACACACACACACACACACACACACACACACAGCAGACACAAAAACACAAACGTGCGTGCATACACACACATACATGCACATACACACACACACACACACACACACACACACACACACACACACACAAACACACGTACAAATATATGCACACAAGACATATACAGCCCACACACACACACACACACACACACACACACACACACACACACACACACACACACACACAAACACACATACCACACACAAACACACATACCACACACACACACACACATACACACACACACACACACACGTGCATTCAAAAACTTAAAATTGCCAAGGTTGGCATTATTTTTTTAGTAACTATTACATCTTGGATCCCATAGCTATTGCATGTTGGATCCCAAGAGAAAGCAGTACTGAATAGTTCATTTTGATGTCACAGTGTTTCCAGCATTTCTTGGGCCACTGGCTAAAACAGACCCGTTCCTCATCAGAGTGGCTGGACTTGCAATATGAAAAACATTGCTCTAGCTTGAGTCTTTCTTAGTGAATGACCATTAAGCCACACTAGGCAAAGGAGATGAATCAATTCTCCTTTAATCCTTTAGTCTTGATAAGATTACCGGCATATCTTGATAAGGACTGCTGGGTGTGGAGCTAACCCCAGCTTTATTTGTATTCCAGATTAAGATCAATTTTTATTTTATTCAAGCTATATATGGATAAAGTTGACTAGTCACAAGTTTTGCTTTTTAGCAATGTCACCAGATGTCTCTCTGTTTGGTTATATTACTTATTCATTTATAAAATATGAAGTAGAAACTGAGGGACTCAAACACAGAATTAAATAATGAAGCGTGTTAGAGGCACACAGCCTTACTTTCTATTCTATTTGGCTAGACTGACTCACTGATCACTCAACAGCGACCTGAGATTCTTCCTTTCTTCTTTCTGATTCTTGTGTATTCCAGTGAGAGCTTATATCCCTATCTATAGAGTTATATGGATTGTGTATAAGTGGAAAACATTTAAATAAAACCAATAGTTTGATAATTTTTATGTTTTACTTTTACTAAAAAAAAATCATTGTTCATTTCCTGAAAAGAAAGTTTGAATGAGCAGAGCTAGACTGTTGGGAAAACCTTTTCAAAATGGCACTTTCTTTCATGATCATTTTTAAAATATTTTCTATAAATAAACACATTTTTACTTTTAATGGCTTATTATCCATCTTAAGTTATTCTATGTTACTCTTATACAGCAAATTAGGGCAAATACAACATTTCAAAGCTATATTAAAGGAAAAAATTAAGCAAATCTTTTTTAGAAGATGCATTTTTTTTTTCACAAAGAGCATAAAACCACCAGATGAAGCCATTGTGCCTTTTATTAAATGTCTTGGAACTTTTACATAAAGAAAAGAAAGTTGCTTTACATGGCACATTGTCCGTCCAGATTAAACTATATACCCAATGCCAATAATGGTATTCAGCCTAATAGGATGGCTGGCCAGGCTACGTACACATTTGAGGGGGGGGGGGGTAATGACTGTATCCTTGCACAGTACACACCCCCATACATTTTTGCATAAAGTGCAAACACAGCTTGCTTGCATGGTTCTAACAACATCCTAAAATCTTATACTGAGTTTATAAGTTCATATAAAAAATAGCAAGGGGTTGTCAAAAGGGTTAAACACATTGACATGGAAAAAATGAAGTCAAAGAATTTAAACTGCATAAGCCACACTGCAAAATCGTTCTTGCTTGTTGTATCTGAGCCAATCAGACATTTGCTTCTCATTTTGGGAGTTGCCAGCACAGCACTTGAAGGGGGAGGGGATCATAATTCCAATGTGTCCAGGTAGTTGATTGCATCTCAAAGTCACTCAGATGCATGATAGTTTCTTTCTTCTGTTTTTAAATCCAATTTCTCTTCAGAGTGGACCTCACAAACAATTGTTACTGTAAACTCTGACTGCAGCAAGTATAAAAACTAGAGAAAGTGATGACTATGCATCATCCAAGTGCTATTTTTTTAAATTGTGTTTACATATATCAAAAGAGAAACAAACTGCCACTGTATATCTCATTTCAGTTGAGAAACATCATCACTTCAATATATATGAAACAGCAAATTTATAGATTATACAAGTGTAAATAGTATGTTATGTTTAGTCTTATTTCTAGTTGGTGGTTGCTATGTTCAAAATTTACATTTTCGCTTCTCAGATGGACTATTCCGAACAGGCAGCCATTAAGTATTATTTTTAAATGTTGCAAATACATAAATGAGCATGTAGCAAAATTAAGTATATCATTGTTACAGACTCATAAGTATGTTCGTCAGCTAGAAATGTGCGAGTGAGCATATACATTACATTTATCACCTGTCTGGTAGAGTCAGTCATCCACCTTTTATCCACCCATCATATGAGAAGACAAATCAGATAATTACAGACTTTTGACATACTTAAATGTTCGCTGTTGAGCTGCAGAATGGATCATTAGTGAAGTAGGACTTGAACCCATATCCTCTTAACTTCCCAACTGGGATGAAATCTGCAATACCATTTTAAGATGTATCATTCACTCTCAGCCATGCAAGCAAACCTTAAAAAACATGAAACAAAACACACTGCTTGCCTAAATATTCCATTTATTTTTCTATTGCTTATTTTAGGGACAAACCGCAAGATGTAAAATAAATCAAATGAGAACTGCTGCATGTAGATCAGTGCAGGTACAATATGCAGATTTCCCTGTCTGTGAGAAGCATTCCCATTTGGCTTTTGCAGTCTTCCCTTTTACTGCTTGGCATTTTTTTCTTTCTGACTCTGCTATATGGTTTCATTTTTTTTTTAGTTTCCTGCTGTCATTGTGGTTGAGGATGAATGCATAAGCTGTGAGTAATGGTAACTACAATTATTCTGATTTCACTGTTCATTCAACAAAAAGAAAGGGATATATATATATATATATATATATATATATATATATATATACATACACATATATATACATACACATATATATACATATATATATATATATATATATATATATATATATATATATATATATATATATATACAGAATGTCTTACTTCCAACAATAAAGCAAGAATAGAGAAATTTCAGAGATCTTTGTGGTGCAAACATTCACAGTTACAGAATAACATCTATTTGCATCAATTAGTGGGGAGTTTTGGATATGCTTTCATGTTCAGTTTTTGGTATTGAAATATTACATGACATTTTATCCACAGACAGTGATTTTCTGTCTGGATTAAGGCCCATATTTCTTCCATGGTTCTCTGTGCATGGATTTAGTTTGTTTAATGAATTATCTTCACCGGGTATATTTAGTATGAAAAGGGAATGATGGGATATGGGATAAAAGGTAAGGATAGATAACAAGGACATGGGCTAGAATGTTATGGAGATTCTGAGGGATGGACAATGATGGTGTCAATGGTGATGCAGGAATTGCTGGGGTGTAGAAAACTGATGGCAGGACAGCACAAAAGAGAGAGAGAGGAGAAAATAGGTGAAAAAAAAGATGCAACAAGAAAAGGACACAGTAATGTACATAGGCATTGCAGACTCATACCTCTCAACTGTACAGATTTTCAACAAATGTCCAGATTTTTTGCTTCATATTTTTGGCCCATTTTTCATAAAATTGTGGTTTTCTGGCAAGTTAGTGGTAAATCATTAAAGACTGAAGTTAGAAAATAATGACAGACATTTGAGTTTCAGACTTCATTCTCTTCAGAAAATTCATGCTAATGCAAAATGTGTTATTCTATCAACTTTCCAAGTTTGTAAAATAAATATTTAAAAATTGTCCATATTTTTGGGCCTTTGTCCCACTTTTATATATGGCTTTGTCCAGCTTTCTCGCTCTAAGACATTGAGAGGTATGTTTGCAGTGCGCACTTTAAATTTAATGAAGATGCCAGTCTATTCTGAGAACTAAATTGAAAACCGAAGAATGATATTATGGGGTGGAGACTGTTGATTGTTTGGACTAGAAGTTTGGACAACTGTACTACATTAATAGAAAAAATAGTCACATTTGGTATACTGAGAGACTTTGAGTTCATCCTCTAAACTATGTGGTGTCAGTGGACCCTTCACGGAATCAGGAAATTATCAGCAGCTAGACAAAACACAGGTTGAGATAGTATGCCACAATACACTGCAAAAACTCCATTGGAGGGGGTCATACCTACAGAAAATAAGGTAATACCAATGTAAAACAGTGCTATCAAAATTTAAAAAAAAGTGCAGTAAGCAGTGACACCAACATAGAGGGACAGAGTTCTGACTATGACTCAGGTTTGATTATAGTCTCAGGCATGTGTTATAAATAGTGTGGATAGAAAGGCAACACCTATCCAGGTGAGAAGGAATGGACCAGAGCTATGCAGTTCAATGCCACAATGCCTCAGTACTGGGGTGGTTATACAAGGGACAGCCCTCAGATAGACATTTGGCCACCAAGAGATGTATGTGGCAGCATTTGGATATAAAAAAGCATACACTTGCAGAGGAAAATGCATGATACCCCCAATGGAGATGAATGTTAGGGAGATTCACTAAATCTGACAGAGCACCCTGGAATGCCTGTGTGCATTACTTTGTTTCCCACCCACTGAACAAGTTAGGGCCTACAATATATGCCATCACTGCCTGGATGTTGGTGAGAGCACAAACTACCCTATTTTCCTGTACTATGGCCCCTCTATGCTGGTCTGACCATATACTACAGCTAGCCTGCAGAGGGAATGGATGGGCTCAAATTTCACTGGTGCCAGTAGGAATAAGGAAAACATCTACTCTGAGACTGGAATGTCCCACTGGATTTTAGCTGCAAACATTTTGATATTCTAAGTACAAGTGCCATTGTTTTTACAGTTTGAATTTGCAATTGCATTCATTGCATAAACACTTTTCATAAAGTGTTGCAAACCATTCAAGACTCATCTTTATGACCCCCCCATACCATTCATTATCCATTATTCATGTTGTACAAGTACAGTGCTTAAGACTGATTGTGGACTCAGTACATTAAAGATGAGGAAAATTTAAAGGAAACCCAAGCGTGAGAACTATGAAACATAAACAGATAAACTACCAAAATTAGGTTAATCACAACTAATTCATCAAACTATGTAGTATTATAATGTAATAAGTTCTTTTAAACCACATCCCTAAATATTGTTGTGAGCTTGCCTCTACTGTGCCTTTTGACAAGTTGTTACTTTATGTTTATGCACTTTATGTGTCTTCATTCCCAGACAAACTTTTTTATCAACAGTACCTCTTTGTCCTTATGAAGATCAATTCCGGTCTTGTGCCAATGTTCTACAGAACCTTCATTGGTGCATGAAGTACACATATATAGCTGGAATTGCTAAGAAACTTCTGATTATAAGTGATGTATAATGTTTGCAACTGGGAGTGTGCCAGTATGGTTTGTGATGTAAAATGCTTGCGACTAGGATTGTGTCAGTTTTGTTTGCTTTCATATATATAAATGTATGATTGCCTATGCAGTAAGTGATGGTTTAATAAAGATGTTTCTTATTTAAAAAAGGCAGGAATTGAATAATTTATGTAATATTACTTAGGTCATATCATATATAGCAATATATGTGATGTATAATGTTTATGTTAATATAGTTTGATTACTTTTATATGAATGTAAATTGCCTATCTCACAAGTGATAATTCAATAAAGGTGTTTCGAAAAAAAAGACCAGTACATGTCCCATTGTCTGCCAAAAAAAGGAAACTTCTTCTTACTCTTAGAAATATTGCTATTGGTATAACAAAATAGTATTATTATAATCAGAAAATACAACTGTGTAACATTCTTATAAAACATTATATAAAACCTTTTTTAGGGAATTAGATGAAGGGTGGTTTTACTACTGTGTCGATGTCTTCTAAAAAATCTTTTTGTTTTGTTGTTTAGTTGAATCTGACTCTTTGACCTCAAGGACATTAGCACACAAGGCCACTATTTCAGCAGCTTCTTTAAATGCTTGCAGATTCATATTCATTATTTCAGTAAAGCAATGCCATTCGGCTTTTTCCAGTTAGAGGTTAACACAGTGGATCACCAGTCCACAGACTGATTGGCAGAGTTGTTTTTATGGTGTCAAGTTGCCAGCCTGACATCCAACCTTCACAGAAGGCACACAAATATACACACATACATAACTGCATGTCTTTAAAACTCAGTGAGCCGCAGGGAGGACATGCAGACTCCACACAGAAGGTGCTCCAGCTGAGAACTGAACCGGAGAACCTCTTGTTGTGAGACGACAATGCTAAATATTAATTATTTTGGTAATGGTTTTAACGCCATCCTAGCCTATGCCTCTCCATCTTCTTTTGTTATTTTCTTTCCTCCCATCAGTGTTTTCTCTAACATATTTGGAATATGGGCTAAAGTATTTCAGTTTTAATTTTATGATCAGACTTTCCAGTGAGTAGTCTGGGTTTATTTCTTCAAGTATTGATTGATGTGATTTCCTGTGATTTTGGGGTATCTTCAATAATTTTATCTAACACCGCAGTTGAAAAACATTGATTTTCAAGTCCCCAAGCTTACTTATAGTCAAACTCCCACAGGCATATGTTATTATTGGGAAACCATAGTTTTGACTGTATGAAATTTTACTGACAATACTCTTTACTTTTTAAAAGTGCATCAACATTTTTCATAACTTTCCTTCAAAGAATCAAACATGTTTTACTTTAATAGTTGCAATCACAACATGCACAGATCTTTGAGACATGAGAAATGAAATCTATCTTGCCTGTACTTCTTTGCCAGCTATATTTAAAAAATTGGTAGGCACTGAGACATATATTTTAGTATTTTTTTCTTTTATATTGCGCAACAAGACAGAATTTGTGTTCACTGTTTTTATCATTATCTTTAGGGTCTTCAACTCTTCTTCGCTTTCAGCCATAATAGCTGGTATCATCTGCATATCTGATATTGTTGCATATTTTGATCCCCAAATCTATTTTGTCTATCTCAGCATTTTGCTTGATGTATTCAGTCAATAGATGACATTATACCGGATTGTTGTATTCCTTCCCCAGTCTCGAACCTGTCAGCTCTTCCATATTTGGTTACGATGCGTCTTTTTCTATATACAGGTTCATCAGGAGGCAAATAATGTGACCTGGTATCCTTATTTTTCTAAGAACTTGCCACAATTTGTTATTCTCCATACTGTCAAAATGTTTTTTGCAGAAACATTTCTAAAGTATGCTGCATATTTAGCTGGTGACTTAGCAGAATGAGTTCTAATACCGAGGTTTATTATACTTGCCGTAGCAGGGTTGTGCAGTTGTTTAAAAAATATGTTTGCAGACTAGCAAGTCTTCTTTTATTTATTCATTTATTTATTTATTTATTTATTTTTAGGAGAAAGAAAGCTGAAAAGTTTTTTTTTTGAGTTCATTAGTCCATTTTTTGATAAAAACTGAGATGTTCACAAACACCAAACAAATACAGGTGATGTCCCATTCTTCTTGGTAAGTTTAGTAAAATTCGTAGTCAGTGCTGATACCAGTTTTAGCATAAAGTCATGTTTGTCTTCAATGAAATCCTTTTTTTATGGAGTAACTAGTAAGGTAATTTATAACTGAAATGCTGTAACTCTAAATTCATTTTTTTTGAGATTAGGGTGACCAGCAAATGTGTTTTAAATGACAGGTATGTTATATCTACTGTATATTCTGATACAAAAAGAGACTGTTAACCACCACATATAATGTTCAAATCCAAAGAAGAAAAAGAGATACATCTCTGTTGTCTTAAGTGTAGTATTCCTTTTGCCTTAATGGAGGGGGTTTCCTTGTATCTGCAGGAAGATAGTTATACAAGCAGTGAGCATAGAGGCATGAACTTTGGTTGGAGTATAAACATTTTGGGGCTAATATTTTAATAACTTTGGTGCATGGCAATGCAAAGGGTAGACTTTATGATGCAAACCACAAAAAAAAAATCTCTTCCCCCTCCACACTTGTAAGTAACACTTATATTAGGTACCCTGGCTTCCTGCACCGCATTTCATATTTAGGTAGAAAATGAACTGCTGATAAGAATAAAAATTCTGTTCTTCAGATTCAGAGATTCAAAGAGTTGGGATCAGGTTGTTGTTGTTGTGTCTTTCAGCTTTTCCCGGTTAGGGGTCACCACAGCAGAACTCCGGTCCGCTAATGATTGGTAGTTGATTTTTACATGCCGAGTTACCAGTCCTGACACACAACCTTCAACGAAGGTACGCCCATTCACGTATGTCTCCACACAGAAGACGCTCTAGCTGAGAATCGAACCAGACAGCGTCTTACTGTGAGGCGACAATGCTACCACAGCACCACCACTGCGGGTAAAGAGTTGGGATCAGGTATAATACTTTTTCTTATTGCTCTGTCAGTAAGGACTTGTGTTGCAGAAGGGGCTTTGCTAAAAAAATCATTAGGTTCATTAACAAAGGATACAATGATTGCATTGGGCCAGGGGAACTATTAATATTATATTTGCCTGTCTTATGTTGATTGAGTAGTACATTTTGGATCAGAGGAAATGGAGGGAAGGAACATATTAAAGTCTAAATCTATAAAAAAGACAAAACATTTATTTTTTTCAAAGTGTTTTTAAAGAAAGAGGTTAGTGTTATCAATACTGATTTAAGTATGACCTGACTAGAAACTCTCCTGGAAGATTGTTAAGGCTATGCAATAGTAATATAATGTATGATTGGCTCTAGAAATGTTACTGAAGTTTAAAGAGTTATAGATGACTATTTGTAATTTACGCATTCCAAGATAATGCAATGTATTCATTCTTGGATAATAGAACAGAAATTCTGTTATTGTTATATGTGCCTTGCTAGCAATTCCCTGTATTTATATCTATCACATAAGAAAACAAATAGTATTTGATTCCTGAGATATGCAAACAATAGAGTAAAATTTTTAATAAATACTCAGGCACTGCAAATAGTTAAATGGCAGAACTAAAACCTAAAATAGATCATGAGATATCGGGAAATAATATTTATGTAAACTATTCCTTTTTCATACTTTTTAAATCTGCAATAATATCATTACTTGATGGAGCAAATGAAAAAATATGTGTCAACAGAGCATTCAGTAGTCTTGCTCAAACATCGTCAATATAAGGCTGTATAAGACGCCATTCCAAGCTGTGCAGTTAAAACTATTCATTTATATTGCTGCTTTTGTTGAAGACCTGTGGCATTACATGTGTATTACTCATTCTTTTCTAATCTGTTGACAGTATTATTGTTTAAAATAGATTACAATTCCTGGAATGACTCAAAAATGGAATTTTAATATGAAAACTATATAGGATAAATAATTCTTAAAATATCTTGTATTAGTTTTAAAAGAGCAACAAAACAGAAAAGACACAAGAGGAAAGGAAATGGAAGGGAAGGAAATAATGAGGGAAAACAAGGAACCTCATCCAAAGGGAAGGGAAGGAAAAGAAATGAAAGGAAAGGAGAGGGAAGGAAAGGAAAGGCAAGGGAAGGGAAGGAAATGAAAGAAAAGGGAAGGAAAGGAAAGGAAAAGTAAGGAAATGAAAGGAAAGGAAAGGGAAGGGAAGGGAAGGAAAGGAAATGAAAGGAAATGAAAGGAAATGAAATGAAAGGAAAGGAAAGGAAAGGAAATGAAAGGAAAGGAAAGGAGAGGGAAGGGAAAGAAAGGAAAGGAAAGGGGAGGGAAGGAAAGGAAATGAAAGGACAGGGAAGAAAAGGAAAAGGAAGGAAAGGGAAGGAAAGGAAATGAAAGGAAAGGAAAGGAAAGGGAAGGAAAGGAAAGGAATTGAAAGGAAAGGAAAGGAAAGGAAAGGGAAGGGAAGGAAAGGAAAGGAAAGGAAAAGAAAGGGAAGGGAAGGAAATGAAAGGACAGGGAAGAAAAGGAAAAGGAAGGAAAGGGAAGGAAAGGAAAGGAAAGTAATTGAAAGGAAAGGAAAGGAAAGGAAAGGGAAGGAAAGGAAAGGAAAGGAAAGGAAAGGAGAGGGAAGGAAAGGGAAGGGAAGGGAAGGAAATAATGAGGGAAACAAGGAACCTCATTCAACCACATTTTAAAACTGCATATACAAAACACAAAGGAAGGCAAGCGGTTTAGTTCTATCACATCTGCTTGAAATTTATATTAACTTCCACATACATTTTTATCTTATTTCAAATATTAGGAAATACTTATAAATGTTTCTAAGCTTGTTGATTGTCTAATTATGACCAACAAATATCAGAACTCACATTAAATGTTAAAACATCTACAGAAGGAAGGGATTTCATTAAAGAAAAAGAATTAAAAGCAGTATTTTTGTGCAAATGACAAAAGTTTAACTTTTATGAAAAAAGAAGCTTTTGCCAAATAAAATCTTTTAATGTGTAAATAACATTCCCTGAAATGTTGTGTACTTAAAAGCTATATTCTGTAACTGCATTAAATATAGACAAAAATCAAGTAATGTATAAGAAATTTCAAAGGAGTTTCTCAAAATAATATTTTATGCCATATGTCATGTACTGTAACTGACTCTTATCCCAGATTTAGATGCATGTAATTTAGAAAATGTTATAACCATGCAGAACTAATCACCTTTTAGGTTACAGTTATCAGAAATATCCTTAAATATTTTAGTTTCATAAATAAGGCATACTCTCAACAAAGCTGTTTACACACAGAGAGGATGGACTTAAACTTTGAATTAAAAACAATAAATTTTTTTTCAAATGAAGAAAGTTGAAAATTCATGTAAAATTAATCTTTTGCCAAAAAAAGAATATATATATATATATATATATATATATATATATATATATATATATATATATATATATATATACACATAATGTCCCTTAAAGGTTTATATATAAAGAAAAGGAAGTACTCTCCTATACACTGACATTGCATTAAACATAGCTATATGTCCACAAATGTTGTAAAGAAAATTTACAAGGAATTTCCCAAAATAGTAATTTGTTTATCCTTTGTTGACTAGGTTAGCCCTATTAGGTTACTGTCCTCCTTTCAGGGATACCTGAGGTGGTCTCTATAATACTAGAAGAAGTTCGGCCAGGGCATTAGGAATTTACCCTACTCATTTTTGATTGATGCCAAATTTCTACCTTCTGTACATGTTATAATTTTAAATTATTCTACCGTTTTAATTATTTGATAATTGAAGTATAAGTCATTCATTCTTATCAGTTTTTACATGAAAGACGATCATCAGAATATATTTTAAAACTGTTTTAGAAGTTTTAACGCAATCTTTTATATACATTTTTTAAACATTTTTTTATTTCTGTCAATATATTTAATCAGGTTTGTACTTTTGAAATATTGTCTAATTTTGACTTATTTTATCTAGCCATAACAAGATAGTACATCTTTTTCATAACTTGCCCTACTTCTTTACTTTTATGTGTTTTTTGTTTCATTTAAAACTACTTTCTCTTTGAAAAGGTTTACTTATGTACCTGCAGCCCATACTTCTTTTGTTTTTCCCTGCAGAAGTAGTGGTCCTTTTCACCACTCTGCACTAGATTAGTAGTATAACATTTGTAGTTATTAGGTAAATACTGCACCACACTGACCTGGAATTAACTTAGCTTGGTTTTCCTGTTTTCTTTTTAGCAGCTGGCTTAGACCAGTTTTTCTGACTCTAAACCTTGCATTACTTTGTGTCTATCCCTTCCCCCACCTTGAACCTGCACACCTCCCCTCCCACTCCTGCTTAATTACAGAGGTATCAAAAAGCCTGATGTAGAAAGGCACCATCTTTTGAATTAGCTTTTCTGCCTTGCTTCATAGGAATTCCCAGTAGTGTGCTTGCTTGTAAGTAGCCCACTGCCGTCTAGGTGGCTTTATACTATTAGTGCATCCAATTGCTCCACCTACCCACTAGGTGGCTCCATACTATTGCCCTTAAGGTCTCTAAATCCCTTTACCTTTTCTTCATCGAATCCCCCTAACACAGTTCTTAGCCATCTCTTTGTTATTGTTCTCTCTCACACTGTGGTCCCAGTATAAACATACAACTATTTCCTTATATCTCTCTGCTATAATCCCACTTCTATTTCTTTTTAAGCCACTTACCTTCTTATATATCTCAACACACTTACCTTCAGACTTCATCACTCCACTGATTGATCGTTCTCCTCGATCTTCTTCTTCTTTTGGCTCTACCTGCTTCCGTTCGCCCTGCGGGCTCACTCCACTCCCCTACCCTGCCCCCAGGTGTCCTACACTTATTATCACCTTGCCACTCCCCCTCATCTGACACCACTCCCACTCATCAGAATCAATCAGCATTAACCAATCACTTACAGGACC
This sequence comes from Protopterus annectens, assembly GCF_019279795.1. Classification (NCBI taxonomy): domain Eukaryota; kingdom Metazoa; phylum Chordata; order Ceratodontiformes; family Protopteridae; genus Protopterus; species Protopterus annectens. The sequence continues at coordinate 1,154,484,527 of NC_056747.1, read as the reverse complement.
CAGCCCTATTACTCCAACTCTCTCCAGTCTCTCACTATATGCTAATTATAAACACCCCAACTCTATTTTAAACAAGCATTACTCAAATATCCCTGCAATGCCTCCACATACTTTTAACAAATCTCTAAACTCTAATCCTATTTACTGCTTAATACCCCCACTTATAATTCTCTATCTTCTCACAGCCTATGAATACAAACACCTCCCTGACACCCACTACCCTAGAACCCAAACCAGTACTACTAATTAGTCACATAATTCTAAACAACCACTACCCCACCTCTCATCAAACTCTTCTAACGCAAAAACTCAACATCCCATTTGTGCTTCATATATTAATCCTAGAACTAAATACTGCCACAAACTCTTATTAAAACAACAGAAACTTGCTATTAGATTACTACCTAAACTCAAAGTGGATGGTGACATCTACCCTAACCCAGGCCCAACCCCAGCTGTTACTATCAGCCCCACAAATAACACCCATACTAGCCTGCAAAACTCAAATAATGCCATCAACTCACTCCTAGTGTGTCACCTAAACATTAGAAATATAAACAAGAAAATTCACTACTTACATGCCCTCCTGGCTGTCCACTCCCCTGATATACTATGCCTTACCGAGACCTGGCTCAAGCCTACTACCATTGATAATGAGATTATACCCCCCCAGGGTACAATATATTAAGACTTGATCGCATCTCTAAGAAAGGAAGGGGGTAGCCATCTTGTATAAATCCATTCTGGAAGTATCCAAAACTAGTACCCCAAATGCCCTGTTTACTAACAATGCAGAAATGCTCATCACAAAGGTCCATCTCAACAAACGCAAATCTATAAACACTGCATGTATCTATATTACCCCAGGTGATAACAGAAATACCTTGGAGGGTATCCTCCAATAGCTCTCCACTAATTGCCCCCAGGAAAATATTATTCTCGGGGATGTTAATAGTGACTGGAATACTTGCTCTTCAGACTTCCCCTCCACCCATATAAATTTGCATGGCTTCTCCCAGATGATATCTTTCCCAACCAGAATCAATAAGCCTAACAAAAAAGAAAGTATCCTAGACTGGATATTAATAAACAACCTACCCCAGATATATAAAACAGGCACCCTACCTGAGGACTTTAGTGATCACTTCATGACCTATATAATCAGAAAAAGAAATGACAACCGTCAACAATCTTCCTTTAAAACCATTAGAAGTTGTAAGAACTTTATTCAGTCTAAATTTCAGAATGTACTTAACACATGTGACTGGTCCAACCTATGGCTACTTTCACTAGATGAAGCGGTCTCATACTTTAACTCTACATTTCTTGCTATCCTGGATAACCATGCTCCCCCACGCACTATCAGAACCAATAACAAAGCAGCACCATGACTGTCCAATGATACAAGACAAAAAATTATTAACAGAAACACAGCATGGACCTCCTGGAGAACCACTAAGTCCCCATACGACCACTTTAGATATAAACAGCTGAGAAATGATACAAAGAAGTCTATTATGCTAGACAAAAATAATTATTACTGTAATCTGCAAAAAAGCACCAAAATCAACCACAAAAATTCTGGTCAGGCATAAACAAACTTCTCCATCCAGGCCAATCAACTACCCCTACCCCCTTAACTACCCTCCAACAACCTTCTAAAATTAAATAAATAAAACGAAGTTCAAACGGAGTTAATGCTCTATTATGGACAAAACCAGGAACCAAATAAAATGTAGAAACAGTCCATAGAGCAAAGCAATGGTGAGGTCTCCGAAAAATTCAAAACGCTGTCTTGATGATAAACAGGCAAAAAAGTTACGAAATCCTTAAATTGGTAAAAGCAGGTTTATTCAGGCAAAATACAAAGGTGGTGAGCGCTTTCGCTATAATAGCTTCTTCAGACCAAAATACAATTAATAGACTGTTACTGTGATATTTAACTAAAAAAAGGCGCCAAACCTGATAAAATTTAAAAAGACATGACTATAAACTTATAGTCAAAAGTGCGAATGCATTTCAAGATTAATAATGACAAAAGATATTATTTATAAAAACTCAGCTACATAAAATCTGAGCCATTCTAATGAGAATTATAATATAAAACATTGTATCATTTATTTAAAAATTCTAATCCTTCTTGATTTTAACAAAGGACGTAAAGGAACCTTGCCATTAATACCTGGTGGTACATCAGCCCTGAATTTGATAATCCAATTGATTTCACGGACCTCGGTGTAATTTTCAACATCCCCCCTTCTATGAGTCCTAGATATATGTTCAAGTATCCTAAATTTGAACTCATGGTCAGTGCCATGTTCAATAATGTGTTTGGCAAGTGCATTAGTCAGAGTACCCTTCCTAATATGATAGGCATGCTCGCGTATTCTGTCTCTGAGTGTCCGATTCGTCTTGCCAACATAATAGGCTGGACACAATACGCATGTTGCCAAGTATACTATGTCTTTGGAGAGGCAGTTACCTGCCACACATATTCTAAAACTGCCATTCCCATATGGATACTTGAAAATGGGGTCACTCAAAATGTAATTGCAAAAATTACACCTATTGCATGGAACCATGCATCTATCTTCAGTGGATGTATTCATAATATTGCTGTTGGAATAACACAACAATTGTTTAAGGTTCTTCTTATTCCGATGAACAAACTTGGGTCCCTCACCTACTAATTTACTGATAGTTGGATCTACAGATAAGACATGCCAATGTCTAGTATAAATGTCCTTGAGAGCACTAACATCTTTGGTGTAATAAAGAGGAAAAAGGACCTTATCACTAAATGTGACATCATCAGTGCTAGAAGAAGTGGCATCATCTTCTAAGTAAAATCTGGGGGGATGTTGAAAATTATAAATAATATCTTTTGTCATTATTAATCTTGAAATGCATTCGCACTTTTGACTATAAGTTTATAGTCATGTCTTTTTAAATTTTATCAGGTTTGGCGCCTTTTTTTAGTTAAATATCACAGTAACAGTCTATTAATTGTATTTTGGTCTGAAGAAGCTATTACAGCGAAAGCGCTTACCACCTTTGTATTTTGCCTGAATAAACCTGCTTTTACCAATTTAAGGATTTCGTAACTTTTTTGCCTGTTTATCATCAAGACAGCATTTTGAATTTTTCGGAGACCTAACCTTCTAAAATTGTTGCAAACACCTTTAACACTTTCTTTACAGAAACTGTATAATCCCTAGCCAGTAAGCTATCTCCCTATACCCCAAGTACCATCAACCCCACATCTGATAATAAGATCCCCTTTAAGCTTGATCCAGTACCAACATCTTTTATTAAGTCCCTACTTAAAAACTGAAACCCACCACCATTTCAGCAGACCTACTACCCGCTGAATATCTCCAAAAAGCCGCTAATGAAATAGCATACCCCATATCAATTTTAATCAATAGAACTATCCACAAAGCCTATATCCCCCACATCTGGAAAATCTCTCACATTGTTCCTCTTCATAAAGGGGGGGATTCCACTGACCTTTCAAATTATAGACCTATAGCCATTCTGTCCCCCTTGGCTAAAATAATGGAAAAATGTATCCACAAGCAATTTCTTGCCTATCTGAATCAAAACACTCTCCTAACCCCCTGCCAGCATGGATTTAGACCTTGCCATAGTACAACCTCAGCCCTTCTCTCCTTCTCCCATACAATAAAGTAAAACCGTAATGAAAACAAGTTCTCCTCAGACCTCGTCCTTGACTAATCCAAGGCATTTGATATGGTAAATCACCAGCTACTCTTAAACACATTAAAATCACTCTTCATAAATAACCTAGCAATTACCTGGTTTCATTCTTACCTAAGTGACAGACAACAAGCTGTACTATGGAAGAATAACCTAATGAGGCGATCTCTGCTTAACATACAAGGCTATGTCAAACCCAGAGCTGTTGGACATGCTACACTTAAAGAAATCCCAATCCCTCAGAGCCACACGCTCCAGGGACCTAAACCTTGTCATCACAATAAACAAAACATGCTGGAGGGATAGGTTCCTGACCCAAAGTCTCATTGACTAAGTGATTTCATCAACAGTCAGACTACATCAGAACGAAGAATAATTAAATAATTCACCATTTAAATATACAAAAATCAAATCACAAGATATATAAGCCTCCAATCAACATACCGATAGTAGCTTACATAGTAACTGTCATGATTTACACATTCTCTTGAAATGCAAATAAATACATTAATAAAATTAGTAAGTAATCATAAATTTAACAAAATATCAAAAATAACAATAACTTACGGAGGCAACATGCACCCCTTTCTTTGCAAACCTTGTCACATGGTATTGGGAAAAGAATGACGTCCTATGCTCATAATTTGATTCAAGTTGGAACTTATATTGTCATTATTGGATGATATTTGTATTTTTGGATAGATTCTCATGCACACTTTATGGAATATATGGATTACCTCAATTCTACCACTGACTTTTTACGATTTACTTACCACTTTTCTGAAAAAGGAACATTATTTAGATGTTAGCTTAATTAAAGATGAGAATACTAGAGTATTTTATTCACAGATAGATGGTAGGACATCAGAACCTAATGGTTTTCCTATAGAATTTTATAAGTACGGTGAGGAAAGTTAGTTGATGCACTGCCAATATGTGCAACTCAATTCAAGAAGATAACATATGGAACAAACCACAATAGTCATTCTTCTGAAAAAAAAAAGAGGCAGATAAAATTCTGCAGATTATAGGTCCATGTGCTAATGAATCTGGTAATCGAAATATTGGCAAAAGTATTGTTAAAAAGATTAAATATAATAATTCCAAACCTCACACAAAAAGGGCAAAGGGTGGTTGTGTATGTATTGAAGGCAAGCTATAGATAATTGACGGAAAATAGTGAACTTTCTAAACTATATCAGAAAAAAAAAGATAATGCTGATATAGTGACAGGTATAATTGTATAGACAGATAGATAGACAGAGATATATACAAAAAGCATTTCATTTGGTAGACTGAAGGCTTTTTTATTTGAAGCTTATGAAAAAGAAGGGAGTTTTTTATTGGTTATTTATGATTACTTTATGGCAGCCACTATCTTGATATATTGTTAAAAAGATTGGAGACTTTTTTTATTTGAAGTCTTATGAGAAAGAAGGGAGGGAATTTTTTTACCAGTTATATGTCATTACTTGGGTTGTTTTATGAGCTACTGGAAAAGTAGCTATCTGAATTTGGAAGGAATTATAATGGAATAAAGACAGTACTGGCAAGAAGTGAAGATAACTATATATTTATAGCAGAAGAGATTGATAAAGCTCTATCCAAGGTAATAGATGTGTTTATAGTATTTGAGGATGAAGCCAGATTTTATTATAATAGCCAACAAATGATGCTAGTGACAGTGGGAGAAGGGGAAGAGAAATTATGGCACAAGTAAAAGAGTAGGATATCCAACATATCTGGGGTTAGAAGTCCGATATACTTTGTAATGCACAGTTAAAGAAGCATAGAGCATCTGCAAGTGAAATTAAAAAATATTACAGAGCGGTGAGATTCAGATTGAATTATTAGACAGCTAGAATAAATGTACGTACATTATTAAGCACTTTCCAACAGTGAGTGTAATGGATAAAGATAAATGAAAAAGGAAACAGTGAGTGGAGCAGGTCAAACCTCCCAGTATCAAACACTGATAATGTATGGCATGAGTGGATCAAAAATTGAAAAAAATAGGTTTTCATATATCTAAGATTTTATATGTCAAGGCATAGAATATGCAATGTTATGGAATATTCTACAATTCTGACCAAGATCCCTTGATGGAAAGGTGGAAAGATGGAAACAGGCAGGTATCTCAGAATGGGAACATCTCTAATGAAGGGAAATAAGTACCATGGAAAGAAAACACTGTTTTCCTATTATTTATCAGGTCATAAGCCACACATATATCTTACCCACAAATCAATAATGTGTGCATACTGAGTTACATATATTATTATACACAAATGTAACCAGATATGAGGTTGGATATAAGAGAAAGGAGAAAATGACCAGGTTTAAAAAGGAGTGGCTTGGTACCATTTGTAGGAAAGTATGATTCAAGAAAAGCTGCGCTGCCAGGGGTCATTTGGAAACAAGAAGGAAAACAATGAAAGTGCAAAACTCAGTTCATCATAATAACCAGGGCTATGAGAGAATTAAACAATAACCGATGACATGGAGTGGTATATAGGTGTCAAACTCAATTCATCATAATGGTCAGGGCTATGACAGAATTAAGCAATAACTGATGACATGGAGTGGTATACAGGTGTCAAACTCAATTCATCATAATGGCCAGGGTTATGAGAGAATTAAGCAATAACCGACAATGTGGTGGGGTATATAGGGGTCAAACTCAATTCATCATAATAGCCAGGGCTATGAGAAAATTAAGCAATAACCGATGAAGTGGTGTGGTATATTGAAGATTTACCCATGGCTGGCATGGTTCAATCATGAGGGCAAAGCCTGAGTGATTAAATAAAGCCAACCGTGGGTAAATCTTCAATATACCATAACCACAGAGGTTTTTTATGCGATTATACTATGACATTATTTACGATAAAAATACTTTGTTTTCTTAAATAATGTCTTTGCGTAACGGAACATTACTGTTCTTCCGCCGGTTGTGGTATACCGCTTTCTTTTGTAGATGTACTGCACATGCATACGGGACTTGCGTCCCCATGCATACCCAGTACATCGATGCTTTGAAACGGAAGCAATGGGGAAAATAAAGTCTCCATTGCTCTATTTTTTTTTTTTTTTTTTTTAATTAAAAAAAAAAGTTTTGGACACTTTATACCAATGGAAAAAAGTTTGGGCGACCAGTCCTTTTTCCGTTGGTACATTGTGGGGTTTACAAGAGGCAGCATGTACATTTTGGAATACTAATGTGGGGGTCATTGAATAATTGGCATTAATTACAAATGTGGGTCTGTATTCAGAACCAGCACAGTTGTTTGAGGTGTGGGGGTACAAGAAGCAGGACTCAAGCATATGTTTTGTGATTATCAGATGGCACAGGAGATGGAGGTCATGATTTAAAGATTAAGATTTTTTTTTTCAAACAGCCATTTACATAATAAAGGGATTTTTTTAGACTAAGGTTGTGAGGTGACACAAATGAATTGACAAACAAAGAGATATAAGCATGAATGTTTTTATGTTTTCTCCTAAATAATTTATTGGCAGAAATGTTGTTATGTTTTGTCCTAAAGACAGTATTGGCAAAATAATGAAAGACTGTAATATACAAAAAATAGAGGGATTGCAAAATACTTTTTCTGAATCTGAAAAATGGCTAGAACAATTTTATAAACTAATCTTAGAAACAAAGTAATGACATTTGGCATTTGATGTTTTGAGTCATTGCTTTTTTTGTCAATTCTTTGTTTGTTTTGAGACATTTCTTTTTTGTCAATTCTTGTGTTTTTTTTTAATCTGTTCATAGGATATAGTGAGATTACAAAATAGTCTTGGTAAGGAATATTCTCCTTATTCCCAGTGTTGTGCAACCAATGATATTATCATATTTGGACATACAGAGTAGTGTGACTGTATCTGAGTGGGGAAGCTTCGCCCTTACAAAATTGTATATTTTTAGTTGATATCAATAATGTGAGAATTCAATGGCCTGATTGTAAAAGACTCACTATAAGTGGAAGTGACTTACTCTAGTATAAACCTACTTTATATACAGACCCTACACAAGAATATGTTAATTGAACTTTTACATGTCTTTTGGAATTGGGATAAGTGTCTGTTTTTTATGGAACTAGTTTTGATGAAAATATATGTGAGGTTTGGCCAGCACTATGCAACACCTCAGTATATTATATATCTATATAGACAGATTTTGTGTGTGTGAGTGTGTGTGTGTGTGTGTGTGTGTGTGTGTGTGTGTGTGTGTGTGTGTGTGTGTGTGTGTGTGTGTGTGTGTGGTGTGGTGTGTGTGTGTGTGTGTGTGTGTGTGTGTGTGTGTGTGTGTGTGTGTGTGTCTGTGTGTGTGTCTGTGTGTGTGTGTGTGTGTGTGTGTGTGTAGTGTATATATATATATATATATATATATATATATATATTCGCTTTATATCCTCGAAATACTGAAATATCGAAATTCAGTATTCTGAAGCTATAAAGTTGAATTTTTAAAACCACGAAAACAGAACCGTGAAATTTAAATTCTCGCACACTGGAGATTTTGAATTTCGCGTTTCTAATGCACACAGACACACACCATCCTCCCCACACACAAACAGAAGCTCTCTACTACGTAAAAGCAGGGGGCAAGCCTGAAAGCACCCCCCCATGTGGGGGGCTGTGCCCCCACACACACACACTACTTATATATTCTAACTCCGAGTTCACACTACACACACAACCCCACCACACAAGCTACATTCTGCTTGCACACACACATCACATCAACAAAACTCACTAACACACACCACAGCCCCTACACAAAACTCTCACACACACACACACTTACCTGAATCCCTAACCGCAGCAGAATCTCAGAAGCGTGAAATTCAAAACCTCCGCTATTCAAGGTTTTGAATTTTTCACTTATGGACTCAAAATACTGAATTTCGACATTTCAGTAATTCGAGCTTCTAAAGTGAATATATATATATATATATATATATATATATATATATATATATATATATATATATATATATATATATTTATGGCTGGTAAATGAAGTAGTAACAATAGCTCTGTTCTCTGTTAGAGTTCTGTCTTTGCAGGATCTACATGTCTTTCCTGGTATTCTCATCCATATACATTTTCCCTGGGTTCTCTAATCCACCCCCCCCCCGTCACTGGTGTCATTGTGACGACCTCAAACAAGCTAACTTCATGTTATACTGGAATAAATGTTTTATGATGATTTCAGCCTAATTCCAAAATGATTAATATCTGTTTCGGAAAGTTAATGGGACAAGAAGAACTACTACTGAGGTGTTGTGTAATGATGGCATCTGTTTATAAATGCAATTACACACTAAGACAGAATAGTTTTACAAAAACATGTCTTAAATAACTACTCTGAAATTCTCATACCCAAACATACCTCTCAATTGTACAGATTTTTGCAGAATGTCCAGATTTTTGCCTCATATTTTTGGCCAGTTTTTTCATAAAACTGTGGTTTTCTGGCAAATTAGTGGCAAATCATTAAAGTTAAAAAATAATGACAGACATTTGAGTTTCAGACTTCTTGCCATTCAGAAAATTCATGCTAATGTAAAACCTGTTAATCTATTGACTTTCTACATTTGTAAGAGCAATATTTAAAAATTGCCCCCATTTTTGGGCCTATGTCCCACTTTTATTTATGCCTTTGTCCAGATTTCTTGCTCTAAGAGGTTGTGAGGTATGAACTGAAACTCCATGCAATTAGAAATATATATACAACGCAGTGGTGCAGTGAAAGTGCTGTCTCGTCACAGTAAGAAGTTCTCCGGTTCAATTCTTGGTTGAGGTGCCTTCTGTGTGGAGTCTGTATGTTCTCCCTGCATTTGCGTGGATTTCCTCTGGGTGCTCCAGTTTCCTCCCACGTTACAAAGACATGTATCTGGAGAATTTCTCCCCCCAGCCTCCGCTGAAAATTGGCTTCGTTCCAAGTTAGACTTTCCCAGTTAACAAATAATAAATATCCTTACAGAACAATCAATTTGTTAAAAATGGGTGTAGAAACTATTTTACATTAAAATATGCTCCAACACATATCATCATCATATGTTAACTACTAAATGTAAAATTCAAACTTAAAAAAAAAAAATAATAGCAAAATAAAGATGCCCATTTTATAAGTGCAATAAAGCTGGTTTGTGCATAGTGCAGACATTACTGCACAGCTAGGGAATATAAGGCACTTGTCCTTGTACCTAACACCACTACGGGAGATACAGTATTATCTTTACCAAGCACCAAACCCTGTGCCTTATTGCATCTGTATAGATAGAAGCATACTTCTATTCTCTCATATCATGGTATCATGCTTCATTATTTACAAAGTCTGCCAGTGCCAAACTTGGCAGCCGATAACCTGGTCCAGACAGAGCAATGTTCAGTTGTACAAACTACATGCACAGCTATGTGCAGTTTGTAGAATGCCATTCACTCATTGTGTATCTGTGAGCAGTGGCACGAAAATCTGTCTCTATTTTTGGGCTTTTGCCTCCCCTTTATGTCAGGCTTTGTCCAGATTTCTTCAACTAAGAGGTTGAGAGATATGTCTACCAGGTAATTGTACACTGTGGTTTTGTTAGTCTAGAATTAAATGGAGTATCTGATCAGTAACTATTTCCTTGGTGGTTTTGTTAGTCTAGACTTAAATGGAGTATCTGATCAGTAACTATTTCCTTTGGTATCTTTACTCTTGGACTTAGTCACACTCCCCAACTATAGACATACCTCTCAACCTCTCAGTGCAAGAAATGTGGACAAAGTCAGAAAGAATGGGGGCTGCCCAAAAATAGGGACATCATTTAAATATTGCTCTTATAAAGTTAGAAAGTTGCTAGAATAACAGGTTTTGCATTATTACGTATTTTATGTAAGGATACAAAGTCTGAAACTCAAATGTCTGTCATTATTTAGTATTATTTAGTGACTTCAATTTCCAGTGATTTTCCAGAAAACCACACATTGTATGAGGAACAAACCAAAAATATGAGGCACAAATCTGTACATTCTGCAAATTCTGTATAATTGAGAGGTATAGCTATAGATAGCTTCAGGGCATTTAGCTGCATAGTCCAAAATAACCAAATTATATTTATATCCATCATCATATTTTATCAGTGTCGCAGAACTATCCTCTGTAGTACATTCAAAAGATACTGCTGTGCTGGGAACTGGAATCAGAGGATTTTAAAGTCCTCGTTGAAATTGTACACTCTATTAACTAGGTCTGCTGGTTGCTTGCCTCTTTTTCTGCTTTAGACAAGGGCACATCTATAAGCTTATTCAACTGCTGATTCCTCTCCTCATATGGGTGTGATGGTCTACCAAAACAATGACCTTCTCCATATTGCTTCCACGGTTACTTAAAATGGGGAATATCTTTCTTTGTTATAATGTCATGTTGTAAACTGGTAACAGCAGCTAATTCAATTACTTTTTCAAACCCAGTTTGTATGTTTAGCTGAGTAATAGGATATTGTGCATACCACTTCTGTTGTTTGTAATAATTTCTCCTTACGTATGTAATATAGGTGTTGCCATGCTGTGTGACTCTAACTCCACTTGCAGGTCTACACCATCTGTTGTGATATTGTATTTTATTAACTTGGCATTTGCAGAGTAGCAGGAAGTGGTCTCAACTATTCTGAAAGAAAATTTATCACATTCTAGAGGTATAATGTCTCTACTAGCATGCATTTTGGAGGTTATCGTTTTCATAAGTTTAACAGCATTATTGTCATTGGGACAAAATTCCAGCTATGTGACCATCTGCCTCCATTTAAAACAGAGTATGTGTGCAGCTTTTCCTTTTTGATTGTTAGCAACATTTTGCATAAGTTTTATGGCAGGTCTAAACTTCTCAGATTTGTGCATATTGTTGCGGCATAACGTTCTTTCTTCAAGCAGAACAAAACTTTCTGAGTCAGTAGTCAGTTTGTTATGCTCATTTTCTTAAAGTAATAAGAATATTTTGACTGTTGTCATTCCTATCAGTTTCTTCATTTTATGTCAGTCTTCTTGGTCTAACCATAAAATAATAATATGCATTACATGACATAACTGTGACCTTACCATTTTATGTGGAAATGGCCATCTAAGAAATTGTTGAACTTGTGTTTCTAAGGTAACACCAGATCTGACAAGTAAAGCCTTTCTTTACTTTATAACAGACTTGGTAATTAGCCCCCATCATGTCCAAGAATGTTTTCAATGGTCTTCCAGTTAACTGGGCTGATACACTCTTGGCACATTCATTTTGGTCCAATCCCTTCTGGACATGTAGCTCAAATATACTAAAGTATGGCTTGAGAATAAGTTATTTTAATAGTGTCACTGCTCTAGGGGTAATCATTGCCTAAGCTACCATGACTATCCCTTTAGATTCAGCAAGTGTGGTCTGCTGTAACTGCTACACTATGGTCCTCTTGTCACATGGATGCACGAACAGGTACACTAAAGAAATTCCAGTACAGACTACAAGACTGTCTCTTTCTGTCTTTTTATGGAAATTACAGACATGTTGGCCATGATGGGTACAGTCTCCGGGCTTTGTCTTTAGTACCTTGTGCCAAAATACCTGCCACAGTACATTAATGTGGAAAATAAAAGCAGCTGAAACCATCAGTCATTATAAAAATAATACAGCTTATTATATTTATGAATGAAAATTAGGCAGGTTATTCCAAGCAAAAATAAAGTATTGTGGTCTAACTAAATAGAGAGCAAGTTCATTTAACTCAGTGTTAAACTGCTGGGAAACCATCTCTGTTGCTAGATCGCTCTAGTTCCTCTGGCAGGAGCAATTTCAAGATTCTTCTACCAAGTCTTCCTCCACTGTGGCTGAGTCTCTTTCCCTCTCTCTTTCTTTCTCAAAACCACTGCTCTTGACACCAAGTCTTCTTTCAAGAAGAGCAAACACTCTAACTGGGCTTTTCTTCAGCCCTATTTTTTATATTACATTTAATAGCTCATCGAACAAAACTTTGCTAACTAATACATCCAGACATTTTTATATGTAACTGCAGACCTATAACCTTACCCATCCTTATCTGGATGTCAGTGTAGTATCTCATTACACAGCATATTAACAAGGACATCAGCAGTCTGCTCTCCCTTGAGCCTAAGTAGATCCTGCCTCCTAAACTTAGTGGACTTCTTTGAATGAGTTACTGACATATTGGATGCAAGCAAATTAGTGGACACTACTTACCTGAATGTGTGAAGGTCTTTGCCACCCTCCCACATTCTGGCATTATAGACAAGCTAATCAAACTAAATATAACTCCTACATAATACACTGAAAGGCAAAATGCCTTACTGATAGACCCTAATCTATTAGTGTAGGGGCACACCCTTGTTGAAAAGGGCTGTTACTAGCAGTTACATCCCACAGGGAATTTTCCTTAGGTCACTTCCTTTCAGCGCATTCTTTTCTGATATTAGGGGTGATGTTAAAGGCCTATGGCTGACAATGTTTGCAGATTACTGCAAACTTAAAATTGTCATAATTGCTACAGCTGACTCTTAGATTCACCAGGATGATCTAATGTGTACCCATAAATGGTGACAGGACCAGGGCCTTAAGCTAAATGCCAATACATGTAGTATAGTGTTCTTTGGCAAACATGAACATTCATGTACCTACCACATAGATGACACACCTTTAAAAACTGAAACAGTTATTTGTGACCTGGATACTTTAATTAAAAATGAATTATCCTTTAACCACCATGTATCTAATGTAATTAGGCTGCCCTTTTGTCTGACCAGACTGATTACCAGAAGTATATCTTCTGGGTTTAGGAAGTTATTATCCCTCTCTAATCCCCCATTATCAGACCTATAATGGAATATAATACCCCTCTAGTCACGTACATCTCTATACATTTTACTTCACACAAAAGACAGCAGCATTTCCTTATGAAGAAAATGAAGGGCATGTTTACCATATATTACATAGTCCACCTTAGGTCATTTTCTCTTGTCTATGTCCTCAGCTACAAAGTCTTAAAAGATCCAGTCCAAAACAACTTCCTAAACATCCAGAAAGCAAACAACATATTACACTCCTGTTTGAAGGGGCTAAACTTCCATGGTAGCAGAAACAGGACCCCCTAACAAGATGGATATATCGCTCTCTCAAAGCATTCCTTTTTTTATAGAATAGTCTTCCCTTAAATGTACAGCAAAGTAGTTCCCTGACCCTCTCCAAATAAAAGCTGGACAAATGGATGGCAAGCTATAAATTCACCCCAGTCTGACCTCTCAAGCTCTCAATGAAGTGGTAAGAAATGAGGTAGCAGTTACTGTGTGTTGTAGGCTACTGATGAAAAGTGATCTTTAAGCTAGGTTACAAATGATCTATCTGGTCAATAGCCTAGCATAAAATAATGAATCTATGAGCATATGGACTTAACAGGAACTTGGGTGTCATTAAAAGAAATGTAACCCTAGTTGCAATGGAACCTTTATAACAGTACTGCTAGAAACATTATTTACACAACTATTCACTCATGTTGTGGGTCACCTGTACTCTTTCAATTGTTGAGAACCAACACACTTTGCTACAACACACACACTTTATCAATGAAACATTTAGATAGATAGATAGATAGATAGATAGATAGATAGATAGATAGATAGATAGATAGATAGATAGATAGATAGATAGATAAGATAGACAAATAGATAGAAAAAAATGTTCTAAGCTTGTTTCCTGTCTTTCCTGTAACTAGTCTAGTCCAGATACAGATTTGCTATAACCAGGACTGTTTGTAAGCTTTTAAGCCCCCAAAGCCTTTCTGTGTTGGAGGGAAGCCTTCTAGCTATCAGTGGGAGTGGTAAACACTAGGTAGCCTATCTACCACAAGAGTGGTTTCTGGCCCAGAAATTGTAGTTTATTGGCCGTTTGGACACTTTTTCCATCTCTTTCAACTTTCTGGTTTAAAAGCCCATGTTTGCACTTGTTTCCCACATTTCTTGTAACTAGTCTAGTCCAGATACAGATTTGCTGTATCCAGGACTGTTTGTAAGCTTCTGAGCCCCACCCAAGCCTTTCTGTGTTGGCGGGAAGTCTTCTAGCTTATCAGTGGGAGTGGTAAACACTAGGTAGCCTATCTACCACAAGATCCAGGTACAGATTCTTAGTTTTAGCACTTGAATTTGCTTATTTGTGCTCAGCACTTGTTCAAAACTTGTTGTTAGCACTAAATATGCTACAAATTACTACAGCACTCAAACTTCCTCTTTACCTAGAGGAAAACAGTTTTTTGTACTAACTTTCCTCACTTATCTAGAGGAAAATAGTTTTTTATTCAGGCATGTCCAAGGGTCAGCTCCCAGTGTCCTCTCCTGCTTATCTGATGAATCTGGGCATCTTGGGGCAATGTAGCAATTGCCTCATGTACACAGACAGCCCTCTCCTCCTACCACCCAACACCACACTGTGAGAGATGCACTTATCTAGCCAAACTGGAGGTAAAGCTCTTTCCAACCAAGACTGAACTTGACAGTCAAGACGAGAAGGTAAACACTTGCACCACACCACACTCATCACATAGTCCCATTAAACCTACTCCACCAAAATCCACACATAGAAACACCAAAACATTTGCAGAGGCTCTCAGTAATAATCTGCTCAAGCAACAGAGACCTCCAAAGCAGAAATGCAAGCAACCTCCACCCCCCCAACACAACGAAAATGACACATAGCCCACAGACTCAGTGTGCCAATAAACCACAGCCCATAAGGCAAAACAACATACCCAACACACTAGTCATAGGTGACTCTAGTCAGGCACACTGATGTTCCACTCACCAGGCTAAACAAGGAGAAGGTTACTGTCAGCTGTCTGTCGGGTGCCAGGATCTGCCACATAACCCATGTACTCAGGTCACTCCAAAACAAGTACAAATATGACTCTGTCATTGTCCATGTTGGTGTGAACAACCTTGAAATGTACCTCCCTGGACTACATGAAAAGTGACAGGGAAGAGCTCTCCAATCTTGTAGCCCAGGTAGGTATGACCCTAGCCCTGAGTAGTATTCTGCCATCACCCAGAATGATACCGCAGTACAAGGACAAAATGATTGACTTCAACAATTGGCTAAGCTTCTGGTGTCATTCTAAGGGGATCCAGTATCTGTCTGCCTGGGACGACATGGTCAACAGACCCTGATGCTTTGCCAGAGATGGCCTGCACCTGTCACCCCTGGAATTCCAGATACTGGCTAAGGCTTTTGCCACCCCTATAGTACCTTTTTTAGGCAAGGTTCAAATGACAAATTCACCACCATAACAGGAACAGGCAAGCAAAAACTGAGGGTAATGCTACTCAATGCTAGAAGTCTAAATCTCAAAATGCACTCACTCAACGCACTCATTAAAATGGAGAACATCAATATCTGCGCAGTGACTGAGACCTGGTTCAAGGCTCTAGAGATCATCCCTGCATTACCAGGCTATAACTCATACCACACTTTTCAACCATCTAACCTAGACCAGAATACCAAAGGCAGAGGTGTGTCCATATTCATTAAGGATATCCACACCTCCAGGCTAGTTACACAGCATAATGCATCCGAGTTTATGCAAGTGCAACTAACTCTGGGCAAAACTGCAATCCAAATTGCAGCTTGCTACAGATCCCCCACCATGCCCCAAGATTCCCACTCATCTTTTCTTGATATACTGGAAAATATTAGGGTTCAACCAAACACCCTAATAAAGGGCGATTTCAACTACCCCACCATTAACTGGGAAAACTGCTCATGTACCAACTCCTTTGCTCACTGCTTTCTGGAATTCATAAATTCCAATGCCCTGGATCAACTTATCCACACCCCAACCAGGGACAACAATATCCTAGACCTAGTCATTACCAACATGAGTGACCAGTGTTCCACACCTGAAGTCAACTCCTCGTTGGTCAGATCCGACCATAAGCTAATCACTCAAGATATCTACATCCTGCCCCCACTCACCATTAAGGAAACCATAGTAAAAAATTTCTCCAAAGCCAACTTCATGCTTATTAAGACAGAAGTGGTGAACTTTGTGCCACCCATGCAGATGGGCAATATGGTCACGACTGCTGAATCCTACACAAATGCACTCTATAAGCACTTACACGAGTGCATGGATCGTGCTATCCAAAACAGAACCAAGACTCTATCCTCCAAAAAAAGGAAGCCAATCTGGTGGTCCCCTGCCATAAACAAACTCTAGAACAGAAGGAAGAAACTGTTGCAAAAGAGAGTAAAATCCCATGAGTGGAGGAGCTCCCTCGTCTGCCTCAGTGAGAAGCTGAGATCCTTTATAAGATCCTCCAAAGCTAAATATGAAAACAAAATCACCACTGATTCTAAGAGCAACCACAAAGCATTCTATAGCTATGACAAGAATCTCAATGGCAGTACCCAGATCTGCGCTGAGTTACAGCACAGCGGCATGAAAATTACAGAACCAACTGATATTGCCAACATCCTGGCAGATAGATTCAGTGCTAACTTTGCCCCCCTCTCACCCTCTAAAGGGCCCTTATCTATACAGGAAGAATGCAGAGTCCCTGTAATCACATCTATGCAGGCAAAAGTTGCACTCTCTAAAATGAAAAACACAGCATCCATGGGATCGGACAGCATCCCAGGCTGCATTTTACATGAACTTCAGAATGAACTGGCTCCCCACCTAAGCACCATGTTCAATCATAGTCTCACGTCAGGCTTTGTGCTCACTGAATGGTGCACAGCAACAGTTATCCCACTCCACAAAGGGGGAGCCACCACTGATCCTGGGAACTATCGCCCTATTAGCCTGACGAGCCTGGTCTACAAGGCCATGGAATGTATCATCATGGAACTCATAAACAAAGACATTGGTAACCTCCAAACTCTGGCCCTCACCCAGTTTGTGTTTGTAAAAGGCAGATCATGACTTCTGAACCTGATCGACGTCTCTGAGGCAGTCACCAAAGCCATAGATGAGGGTAAGGTGGTTCACACAGCTTATCTTGACCTCGCCAAGGCTTTCAACACCATCCCCCATTTTGGAATTATAGCTAAACTCACTAAACTAGGTATAAATCCCTATGTCACAGGATGGGTTGCCAACTGGCTCACTGACAGAACCCACACTGTAAAAGTTGCAGATTCCAAATCTGACTTCAAACCAGTGACAAGTGGAGTACCACAGGGTTCAGTCCTGGGACCTCTCCTGTTTGGTATCTACTTCTCTGAAGTACAGGCTAACACAGAAGGCCTCTGGCTAATGAAGGTCGCAGATGGCTGCAAACTAAGAGCCATAGTCGAGTCGCCAAATGATGTGGACAGCTTACAAAAGGGCCTCACTGAGACAGATGCATGGTGACAGAGACATGGCCTCAAGCTCAATGCCACAAAAGTGCATTGTCATCCCCTTTGGTAAAAGCTCTTTACCCATGAACTACCACATAAACAGCAGTCTACTTAACGCCAAATGTGTGATAAGAGACCTTGGGACTCAGGTGGACAGTAGTCTCTCCTTTGATAACCACATCACCACAGTAGTCAGGAAATCCTTCTATGTTGCACATCTCATCACAAAAGGGTTCTCATCCAGGAAAAAAGAGATCATTGTTCCCCTCTACTCAGCACTCATTAGACCCATTATAGAGTACAATGTCCCTTTTGGAATGTACCTCACAATACATCTGCAGCAGCTGGATATGCCACAGAAGTACCTCACAAAGAGGATTACTGGCCTCAAATAGATGCCCTACACTGATCGTCTCAAAAAACTCCAGCTTTACTCTGTAGCATATCGCCTACTCCAAGTAGATCTCTGCCTAACATATAAAGCTATGTTAAACCCAGAGTTGTTGTACATGCTACACCTAAAGAAATCCCAATCCCTCCGAGCTACATGCTCTAGGGACCTAAACCTTGTCACCACAATAAACAGGACATGGTGGAGGATAGATTCCTGTCCCAGAGACTTCCTATACTATGGAACAAACTACCCATCTATGTCAAGCAAAGTTCTTCATTAGCACTCTTCAAGAAAAATCTTGATGATTAGATGGGAAATAGGAAATACACCCCAGGGATCACTTCTGTGGCTCTGCTCAACAGGGGCATAGGAAATTAAATTTCTTGGGTGGCGTAAGCCAGGGAACCTTGTTGGCTAGGCTTACTTAAGCCCTTGGGCCGATAGCCTAGTACCTACCTATGAACCTATGAACAGATAGATAGATAGGTAGATAGATAGATAGACAAACATATTAGTGTAGCCAACCAACCAATATGTTTTCGAAATGTGAGAGGAAATAAAATACATGCAGACATAGACAGAACATGAAAATCTTCATGTAGCTACTGGCTAAGGTATCTATGGTATGCAAATATGAAGGCTTTGCCGAAGCGCTAGAGAGATTAAAGTTTGTTCTTTCTTTTTTATTTAGTTCCTGTCTGTTGTTGTTTGTATCTATAGTATGCAAGCTTGGTTTAATGTAACCTTGAAATTCCAAGGCAGAATTACCAATACTGACAGCAGTGGAGTCATCTTCAAAGTGAACAGGACAGAGTTATCTTCATGACTCCGTGCATAATTTACAAATGGTAAAAATGTGAAGAGGCCAAGGTCAAAACTTGGTGGTACTTCCTTGCTATCAACATATGGAAACAATACTATCCCTTCAGGCTAAGTAGTTTGTGCCCTGAAGATAACTGTAAAACAAATGGGCATGAGTCTGCAAAGTCAGTGTGAGTGACATTCCAATAAAAAGAGAATGGCTGATCATACTGAAGACTATGCAAAGATCTGGAAAAAGTGACTCATCATTTTTTGTACAACACAGCTGATCATCACAGGACCTCCAGTACCTCTTCTTAATCATTGTGTCTACCTGCCACTCCTAGCAACCTCCAGACGTGCTCCAATTAGAATCAAAACCAGAAAGGAGATCAAGATATACCTGGGTCTGCATCATGTCCCTTGCAAGGATTTTTTTTTTAATTATTTTATTTTATTCCCCATTCTTCATTGTTCTGTGTATGCCCATAATAGCCTCTATGTGGGACATGAAATGGGCAGATCATGCCAGTCTGCTTTTCAGTTCTGCAAGGAGCTGACATCAGCAAGCCCCCCCCCCCCAACCTTCAGAAAACACTCTGTGACTGAGTGCACAGCTTGCCCCATAAAACTCGGCCACTTTGTCTGCCCATGCATGTACCTCATCCCACAGGATGGGAATGTCCATCATCCCTTGCCAGTACCTCAGACATACAAGTGGCTAATCAAACCCAGGTCACATGGGCCATAGTCAAGGCTTTATCCTTCTGTGTATGGTGCTAATTGTGATTCACCAGTTTATGACACATTTTACTCCCATTTAATAAATCCAGAAACATAGAAATGGGCAATACCTGCACCATAACACTCACCCAGTGAACAATGAACAGATAATAAGGTGATGAGCGTTTCTTTGTGGATCACAGATGAGACATTGGGCCTATATTTCAGCTGACATCCTGATGAAATGAGTGTTACTAGCTTCCTTTCATACTGAGAGTGTATCCTTTTTCTAATGATCCAGTTTATGAACAGGGTGATTAGAAAAGCCAGTGCTTTTAAAATTATGTGTAAAAATGTGGGTAGCATGTCATCTGAAAAGGGGGACTAGGAAGGCTTGATGTTATTGGATAGGTTTCAAACATATATATGCTTTTCAATCTTCTTAAGATGGAAGCTCTCCTATTATGTATTGCCACTTCCAAGCGGTGGTGTTAAGACCACCTTGCCGGAACAAATAGGAGATTCTTTGAAAGTCAAAAGAGCTAGGTAATCCAGAAAAGACAGAAAGGCTGATTTTGCATCTCATTATTAATACCAGAATGGTCTGCCTTTTATTGGCTGAATTCTGTTTGCTTCTGCAAATAGAGATAACTATTCTGCAGATAAGCATCCATATTGTCTGTCTGCAGAAATAAAACAAAAGTGATTATTTTTATAAATATATGGATGTAGACTTACTGCTTAAACACTACCTTTATGTACTATTTAGGCTGTATACAGGTATTCCATAGAGATGTGTACATACATGCACAAGAGTTTCAGGAGACACGGAGACACACACACACACACACACACACACACACACACACACACACACACACACACACACACACACACACACGCACACATATGCACACACGCACACACACACACACACACACACACACACACACACACACACACACACACACACTGGTTGCACAACCTTCCAGTCTGATATAGACTTCTTCTTCTTTCGGCTTTTCCCGGTTAGGGGTCACCACAGCGGATCATCTGTCAGCTCATGATTGGCAGTGGAGTTTTACAGTGTCCAGTTGCCAGCCCGGTGCCTAACCTTCCACAGAAGGCACACACATGTACACACTCACACCTAGGGCCAATTTAGAGTGTCCATTCCACCTACAGCATGTCTTTGGGATGTGGGAGGAAACCCACGCAACCACAGGGAGGACATACAGACTCCACACAGAAGGCACCCCAGCCAAGTATCGAACCGGAGAACCTCTTGCTGTGAGGTGGCAACGCTAACCACTGCACCACCATGGCCACCCTTCAGTCTGATATAGACTAGCAGGATGTAATCTGGCAATATGTGAGGAGTGACTATTCTGTAATGGCAGCATCGATCACTAGAAGATAAAGATGAAGCAGTTGCATGCGCTGAGACTCAGGCAGGCAAACTCTGATTTCAGTATATAAATAACATTTCAATACCCTTTCCAGCTTTGAGATCATTGGAGATTGGCTTGGTATCAGGAGAGTGTTTAATCATTTTTAAGGTATAATAACACCAATTCTTGCAGCACTTTTTCAGCCACAAGAGCAAAGGCCATATGTAGGTGCAGCTTTGAAAACCAGTCCACCTAAGTAATATGTCTTTGGATGTATTGAGAAAACTGGAGCACTCTCAGTTGAGAGGCTGGAGAAAACCGTAGTAACCTCAGTCTGCATGGCTCTAGGAAGATCAAGCAAAGTTCATAGACAGAGTAACTAGGAGTCAGGCTCAAACCTGAACCTTACCTTATCTCTTGGCTCCATAGGGTAAGGTCTACTAAATATGATCTCAAACAGAAAACTAAAGAGAAAAGATGTTATCGATTGTGTATACATCAGTTTGACATGGGTGTTTTCTAACTGATTTCATGCAAAAAGTTTTCTGTACAGATATAGTGCAGATGATAACAGATCTGTTATTGCAGCCTGATGTAATAAAGTCAGAATTACTGTTGGGGTAAGCATAAAAACATTTTCCCTTTTCCAGATTGTCCCTAACTTGGCTCATTCTTAGCATAGTTTCTTTAATAAGTGTGGAACCATTAAATGTAAGTGCTTAATGTCTGTTGGAATATAAACATTTGGGATAAAGTTGCCCATTCTATACTGAGACAGCTTTGAATCATTAGTGTAGAATGAATGAGCAGTTAAATGGGTAAATTTGATGAACTAGGACCCATAACATCTGATGATTTTATAAGCATGGCATTTAAGAAAACCACAACTTTTCTTTGAGGCCATATTTTTCCTACTCTGACCCTCCAACCCCCATCAGTTACAGATGAAAATCAAGATAAGTGTTCCATTTGATGTCAATTAACCATATCCCATGTTTATTAACTCTTTACATCACTTCCAAAGGCTTAATTGTTCTAAAATAAATATACAGCCGGCCAGTATGACATAATGTTTCAGAGTCATGTGATGAAGGCATGAATGAAATAACATGCCTCTTTTAACAGCCTAAATGAGGGAACTCTGCAAACATGTTGTTCTCACTACTGCTTCTGTTGTACTCATAAAAAGAAACAAGTAGTTCATAGCAATTAAGCAAATGCATTGCATTTTGTATCCACACCACGTGGATTCTCATTAAGAAATCATTCGTCTTTCACTAAAGTAAAAAAACAAGAAGAAGAAAATGCACAGTAAAAAATTAGCATTATAAAAAATGACAATGTCGCTAAATGGGACCAGTCAATGGTAAATAGTATAACCACATCTTAGAAGGAGCTTTAAAAATGTTCATTTTATATATTTGTTAACCAGGTATGTCCTCTTGGGACACATACCTGTTTTCAGGGGTGAGCCAGGAGCACTGTATGCTTGACTGACTTGATCAGCATCACATAATAGGTCAAAGGAACCTAACTCTATGCCCTAGACAACAAAAAGCAGCTCATTAGCATCTGAAAGCCTTAATCCTCTGCAGTAATTACCAAACGTAATTCAGTCAGTGTAAGAAGAATACAGACTGGCTTCAGTGACTGATTTGTGGTCAGTTTGACCAGGGCAGAAGTTACAAATAATGGGGAGCAAGTACAGAATTGTATCACATCTTTGTGGACTACAGACTAATTAGTCCAGGGAGTCCAGAAATTTCTGGGCACAAATGTGTAAGTCTCCCAGTTAATGAATGGGTAGTTGAAGCCTCCTAGGAGAATGATGTTTTGCTTAATGTACAGGGACTCCATTACGGTCAAGTAAGAGGTATGGACTGATGAAACATAGAGGGAGGGTCCTATAGTTAGCTCTGATATCATAAGAGGTTTTATTGCTGGACATGGAGGAATTCTAGGTTGTTACCTTGTCTAATGAGAGTGGAGGTGATTTTTTTTAAGAATATGAAGAGACCATTTCCTTTAATGCCTTCATTTAATATGATGGACTTGTATGGGTGGCTTTGAAACCCTGCATCATGGAGTGCTCTCCCTGGTATTATACCAGGTCTCTGTGACAATGCATACACCAGTGTTTTCCATGGTAAAAAATGCTTATAGGGAGTGGAGTTTTGTTTTTTTTTTTTTTTGTTTGTTAAGGTATCTGGTATTGAACAGCATTACATTCATGCTATCTGCATTCTGTTTTGTTATGTTAAAAGGCAGCTTTAGAAAACTAACATTGTCTAAAAATGGTATTACAGAGGTGAACAAGGATTTAGTCAATACACAAAGGTTTTCATGGGACAGGCCATCATTGGCGAAGCAGTTAGAACTTTTTACCATCTCCTCTTAGGCTGATATATACATACATGTGCACGTGTGTGTGTGTGTGTGTGTGTGTGTGTGTGTGTGTGTGTGTGTGTGTGTGTGTGTGTGTGTGTGTGTGTGTTAGATTAACATAGACTATTATTTTCTAAAAATGAATGCATAGTCAAAAGATTTTTTTAATTATTCCTGTCAAGATGTTTTCTACTGGAGATCTCAACATGAGCAACTCGAAGAACCCACACCAGGAGAGTGCAGTGAAGAAAGAACTACATCTTATAATAACAAACATCCAAGAACTGTCACTAAAAACATGAGCAACGTGAAGAACCCACACCAGGAGAGTGCAGTGAAAAAAGAACTACATCTTATAATAACAAACATCCAAGAACTGTCACTGAAAACATGAGCAACGTGAAGAACCCACACCAGGAGAGTGCAGTGAAGAAAGAACTACATCTTATAATAACAAACATCCAAGAACTGTCACTAAAAACATGAGCAGCGTGAAGAACCCACACCAGGAGAGTGCAGTGAAGAAAGAACTACATCTTATAATAACAAACATCCAAGAACTGTCACTAAAAACATGAGCAACATGAAGAACCCACACCAGGAGAGTGCAGTGAAGAAAGAACTACATCTTATAATAACAAACATCCAAGAACTGTCACTAAAACATGAGCAACGTGAAGAACCCACACCAGGGAGTGCAGTGAAGAAAGAACTACATCTTATAATAACAAACATCCAAGAACTGTCACTAAAAACATGAGCAACGTGAAGAACCCACACCAGGAGAGTGCAGTGAAGAAAGAACTACATCTTATACAAACATCCAAGAACTGTCACTAAAAACATGAGCAACGTGAAGAACCCACACCAGGAGAGTGCAGTGAAGAAAGAACTACATCTTATAATAACAAACATCCAAGAACTGTCACTAAAAACATGAGCAACGTGAAGAACCCACACCAGGAGAGTGCAGTGAAGAAAGAACTACATCTTATAATAACAAACATCCAAGAACTGTCACTAAAAACATGAGCAACATGAAGAACCCACACCAGGAGAGTGCAGTGAAGAAAGAACTACATCTTATAATAACAAACATCCAAGAACTGTCACTAAAAACATGAGCAACGTGAAGAACCCACACCAGGAGAGTGCAGTGAAGAAAGAACTACATCTTATAATAACAAACATCCAAGAACTGTCACTAAAAACATGAGCAACGTGAAGAACCCACACCAGGAGAGTGCAGTGAAGAAAGAACTACATCTTATAATAACAAACATCCAAGAACTGTCACTAAAAACATGAGCAACGTGAAGAACCCACACCAGGAGAGTGCAGTGAAGAAAGAACTACATCTTATAATAACAAACATCCAAGAACTGTCACTAAAAACATGAGCAACGTGAAGAACCCACACCAGGAGAGTGCAGTGAAGAAAGAACTACATCTTATAATAACAAACATCCAAGAACTGTCACTAAAAACATGAGCAACATGAAGAACCCAGACCAGGAGAGTGCAGTGAAGAAAGAACTACATCTTATAATAACAAACATCCAAGAACTGTCACTAAAAACATGAGCAACGTGAAGAACCCACACCAGGAGAGTGCAGTGAAGAAAGAACTACATCTTATAATAACAAACATCCAAGAACTGTCACTAAAAACATGAGCAACGTGAAGAACCCACACCAGGAGAGTGCAGTGAAGAAAGAACTACATCTTATAATAACAAACATCCAAGAACTGTCACTAAAAACATGAGCAACGTGAAGAACCCACACCAGGAGAGTGCAGTGAAGAAAGAACTACATCTTATAATAACAAACATCCAAGAACTGTCACTAAAAACATGAGCAACGTGAAGAACCCACACCAGGAGAGTGCAGTGAAGAAAGAACTACATCTTATAATAACAAACATCCAAGAACTGTCACTAAAAACATGAGCAACGTGAAGAACCCACACCAGGAGAGTGCAGTGAAGAAAGAACTACATCTTATAATAACAAACATCCAAGAACTGTCACTAAAAACATGAGCAACGTGAAGAACCCACACCAGGAGAGTGCAGTGAAGAAAGAACTACATCTTATAATAACAAACATCCAAGAACTGTCACTAAAAACATGAGCAACGTGAAGAACCCACACCAGGAGAGTGCAGTGAAGAAAGAACTACATCTTATAATAACAAACATCCAAGAACTGTCACTAAAAACATGAGCAACGTGAAGAACCCACACCAGGAGAGTGCAGTGAAGAAAGAACTACATCTTATAATAACAAACATCCAAGAACTGTCACTAAAAACATGAGCAACGTGAAGAACCCACACCAGGAGAGTGCAGTGAAGAAAGAACTACATCTTATAACAACAAACATCCAAGAACTGTCACTAAAAACATGAGCAACGTGAAGAACCCACACCAGGAGAGTGCAGTGAAGAAAGAACTACATCTTATAATAACAAACATCCTAGAACTGTCACTAAAACATGAGCAACGTGAAGAACCCACACCAGGAGAGTGCAGTGAAGAAAGAACTACATCTTATAATAACAAACATCCTAGAACTGTCACTAAAACATGAGCAACGTGAAGAACCCACACCAGGAGAGTGCAGTGAAGAAAGAGCTACATCTTATAATAACAAACATCCAAGAACTGTCACTAAAAACATGAGCAACGTGAAGAACCCACACCAGGAGAGTGCAGTGAAGAAAGAACTGCATCTTATAATAACAAACATCCAAGAACTGTCACTAAAAACATGAGCAACGTGAAGAACCCACACCAGGAGAGTGCAGTGAAGAAAGAACTACATCTTATAATAACAAACATCCAAGAACTGTCACTAAAAACATGAGCAACGTGAAGAACCCACACCAGGAGAGTGCAGTGAAGAAAGAACTACATCTTATAATAACAAACATCCAAGAACTGTCACTAAAAACATGAGCAACGTGAAGAACCCACACCAGGAGAGTGCAGTGAAGAAAGAACTACATCTTATAATAACAAACATCCAAGAACTGTCACTAAAGCATGAGCAACGTGAAGAACCCACACCAGGAGAGTGCAGTGAAGAAAGAACTACATCTTATAATAACAAACATCCAAGAACTGTCACTAAAGCATGAGCAACGTGAAGAACCCACACCAGGAGAGTGCAGTGAAGAAAGAACTACATCTTATAATAACAAACATCCAAGAACTGTCACTAAAAACATGAGCAACGTGAAGAACCCACACCAGGAGAGTGCAGTGAAGAAAGAACTACATCTTATAATAACAAACATCCAAGAACTGTCACTAAAAACATGAGCAACGTGAAGAACCCACACCAGGAGAGTGCAGTGAAGAAAGAAATACACCTTATAATAACAAACATCCAAGAACTGTCACTAAAAACATGAGCAACTCAAAGAACCCACACCAGGAGAGTGCAGTGAAGAAAGAACTACATCTTATAACAACAAACATCCAAGAACTGTCACTAAAAACATGAGCAACGTGAAGAACCCACACCAGGAGAGTGCAGTGAAGAAAGAACTACATCTTATAATAACAAACATCCAAGAACTGTCACTAAAACATGAGCAACGTGAAGAACCCACACCAGGAGAGTGCAGAGAAGAAAGAACTACATCTTATAATAACAAACATCCAAGAACTGTCACTAAAAACATGAGCAACGTGAAGAACCCACACCAGGAGAGTGCAGTGAAGAAAGAACTACATCTTATAATAACAAACATCCAAGAACTGTCACTAAAAACATGAGCAACGTGAAGAACCCACACCAGGAGAGTGCAGTGAAGAAAGAACTACATCTTATAATAACAAACATCCAAGAACTGTCACTAAAAACATGAGCAACGTGAAGAACCCACACCAGGAGAGTGCAGTGAAGAAAGAACTACATCTTATAATAACAAACATCCAAGAACTGTCACTAAAAACATGAGCAACGTGAAGAACCCACACCAGGAGAGTGCAGTGAAGAAAGAACTACATCTTATAATAACAAACATCCAAGAACTGTCACTAAAAACATGAGCAACGTGAAGAACCCACACCAGGAGAGTGCAGTGAGGAAAGAACTACATCTTATAATGACAAACATCCAAGAACTGTCACTAAAACATGAGCAACGTGAAGAACCCACACCAGGAGAGTGCAGTGAAGAAAGAACTACATCTTATAATAACAAACATCCAAGAACTGTCACTAAAAACATGAGCAACGTGAAGAACCCACACCAGGAGAGTGCAGTGAAGAAAGAACTACATCTTATAATAACAAACATCCAAGAACTGTCACTAAAAACATGAGCAGCGTGAAGAACCCACACCAGGAGAGTGCAGTGAAGAAAGAACTACATCTTATAATAACAAACATCCAAGAACTGTCACTAAAAACATGAGCAACGTGAAGAACCCACACCAGGAGAGTGCAGTGAAGAAAGAACTACATCTTATAATAACAAACATCCAAGAACTGTCACTAAAAACATGAGCAGCGTGAAGAACCCACACCAGGAGAGTGCAGTGAAGAAAGAACTACATCTTATAATAACAAACATCCAAGAACTGTCACTAAAAACATGAGCAACGTGAAGAACCCACACCAGGAGAGTGCAGTGAAGAAAGAACCACATCTTATAATAACAAACATCCAAGAACTGTCACTAAAAACATGAGCAACGTGAAGAACCCACACCAGGAGAGTGCAGTGAAGAAAGAACTACATCTTATAATAACAAACATCCAAGAACTGTCACTAAAAACATGAGCAACGTGAAGAACCCACACCAGGAGAGTGCAGTGAAGAAAGAACTACATCTTATAATAACAAACATCCTAGAACTGTCACTAAAACATGAGCAACGTGAAGAACCCACACCAGGAGAGTGCAGTGAAGAAAGAACTACATCTTATAATAACAAACATCCTAGAACTGTCACTAAAACATGAGCAACGTGAAGAACCCACACCAGGAGAGTGCAGTGAAGAAAGAACTACATCTTATACAAACATCCAAGAACTGTCACTAAAAACATGAGCAACGTGAAGAACCCACACCAGGAGAGTGCAGTGAAGAAAGAACTACATCTTATAATAACAAACATCCAAGAACTGTCACTAAAACATGAGCAACGTGAAGAACCCACACCAGGAGAGTGCAGTGAAGAAAGAACTACATCTTATAACAACAAACATCCAAGAACTGTCACTAAAAACATGAGCAACGTGAAGAACCCACACCAGGAGAGTGCAGTGAAGAAAGAACTACATCTTATAATAACAAACATCCAAGAACTGTCACTAAAGCATGAGCAACGTGAAGAACCCACACCAGGAGAGTGCAGTGAAGAAAGAACTACATCTTACAATAACAAACATCCTAGAACTGTCACTAAAAACATGAGCAACGTGAAGAACCCACACCAGGAGAGTGCAGTGAAGAAAGAACTACATCTTATAATAACAAACATCCAAGAACTGTCACTAAAAACATGAGCAACGTGAAGAACCCACACCAGGAGAGTGCAGTGAGGAAAGAACTACATCTTATAATAACAAACATCCAAGAACTGTCACTAAAAACATGAGCAACGTGAAGAACCCACACCAGGAGAGTGCAGTGAAGAAAGAACTACATCTTATAATAACAAACATCCTAGAACTGTCACTAAAACATGAGCAACGTGAAGAACCCACACCAGGAGAGTGCAGTGAAGAAAGAACTACATCTTACAATAACAAACATCCAAGAACTGTCACTAAAAACATGAGCAACGTGAAGAACCCACACCAGGAGAGTGCAGTGAAGAAAGAACTACATCTTATAATAACATCCAAGAACTGTCACTAAAGCATGAGCAACGTGAAGAACCCACACCAGGAGAGTGCAGTGAAGAAAGAACTACATCTTATAACAACAAACATCCAAGAACTGTCACTAAAAACATGAGCAACGTGAAGAACCCACACCAGGAGAGTGCAGTGAAGAAAGAACTACATCTTACAATAACAAACATCCTAGAACTGTCACTAAAAACATGAGCAACGTGAAGAACCCACACCAGGAGAGTGCAGTGAAGAAAGAGCTACATCTTATAATAACAAACATCCTAGAACTGTCACTAAAAACATGAGCAACGTGAAGAACCCACACCAGGGGAGTGCAGTGAAGAAAGAACTACATCTTATAATAACAAACATCCAAGAACTGTCACTAAAACATGAGCAACGTGAAGAACCCACACCAGGGGAGTGCAGTGAAGAAAGAACTACATCTTATAATAACAAACATCCAAGAACTGTCACTAAAAACATGAGCAACGTGAAGAACCCACACCAGGAGAGTGCAGTGAAGAAAGAGCTACATCTTATAATAACAAACATCCAAGAACTGTCACTAAAAATGGACAAATGAAAACAAAATGGTTATCAAACAAGAATGCAGTAAATGGAATAGTAAAAAAACAATCTGAACAGATTATTGCCTTAGAGGAAACAATAACTGACCTAGATACTAGAGTGACAGAAAATGAACATCACAATGAATTTCTTCTGAAACAAAAAAAAAAAAACAGGCTGAGTGAGAAACTGGAAGACCTTGAAAGTAGATCAGGGAGGAATAACATAAGACTATATGGAATTCCTGAGAAAGAGGAGGGTGCTAACATGATTCAGTTCCTCAATAAGTGGCTTTCATCAGCACTAAACATGCCTGAATCCCTCTCTTTTGGAATTGAGAGGGCTGACTGGTCCCTGGCAAATCCAGCTTCGTCTCTGAGTTCATCTAACCCCAGGTCTATAACAGTTAGATTTCTTTCCTCGTAAGACAAGGACTTAGTGCTGAAATCAGCTTGGACTAATTCCCCTATCAAGATGGGTGAAAAAGTTATTTGTTTTGACAATGACTACACCTCTACAGTCATATGCAGAAGAAAGGAGTGTGTTCCTCTAAGTCCTTGAATAAAGCAAATATTAAAGCTCAAATTCTTTTTTCTGCAAGAATAAAAATCACCTTGCCAGAAGGAGTGAAGCTCTTTGATTCCCTACCAGATGCAGTAGAATTTATCCAAAAGAAGAAAATACTGTCGGGCATAGAAGAAATGGAATGGGCATCCCAGAGTTTGAAGTTGAACAAAAAATGGATGGTCTGTGAAGGAAGGAGGAAACAAAACTAATAAACTAAAGGAGAAATGAATACATTCCTTCTAATTTTAAATGCTTTGTTTTATGAATGATAATATATCTGATTCTGGAAATTCTCTGTGCTGTAAGGTAATGTGACTCATCTTTATTATTAACGTTCTCTTTTCCTTTCTATATCTACTTCTTCTAATTACATATAGCACTGAGTATTTAAATAACATTCTCTCTCTTTCTCTCTCTCTTCTTTCTTCCTATTCTTTTTTATTAATGTTCCTTTTCTCTCTTTTCCCCATTATAAGTACTTTACATACTTTTCCCTTTTAAATAGCTACAAATGATGTATGTCTTCTGATTCTTCAATAATAGTATAATTTGACTTAATACCAACGTGCATTTAATTCTAGTGGGTCAGTGGTGGGGTAACAAGGTGTTTCTTAGTGTCTCTAACTAGATGTTTTATACTCTTTATTTAGATACATATAAACATTAATACAGTACATTAATGGTGTTTTATAGATAGCTAAATATAAGATATAAATATATATATATATATATGGGTCTACTTCTAATGCCCGAACTTCCGATTCACCGACAGGGAAATGACCGACGCCAGAAACCCGAGTTGACACGAACACCATAACAACACACCTAACCCTAATACCTGCACCCCCCTAACTCACACACACCCCTAACCCTAACTCACTTACCACCTATCACACACCTACATCCCTCACTCGGGTTTCTGGCGTCGGTCATTTCCTGTCGGTGAATCGGTGGGCATTAGAAGTAGACCCATATATATATATATATATATATATATATATATATATATATATATATATATATATATATATATACTAGTCTCCCCTTTCTTTCTCTCTCTCTCTCTTTCTCTCTCTGGTTTGGTTAACTGGTGGGTAAATGATTGTAATGTTATAATATGATCTCTGATTTGAGGCAGCTGTTGTTACTTCTAAATAACTGTTTTTGTATGAAAGGGTTATTTTTTTCAAGATGCTGATGTTTTGTGAGGAAACTGGTGGTCTGTGTGACTGTTCTCATTGTGGATATTCATGACATGCACTGACAAGGCAGCTTGAGTGTTTTTTGTTTTTTTTGCTTTCTGTAAACTCTAAATGCTTCACGATCTGAATTTCCCACCAAAAATGCTTTTTTCTTCACTAGAGACAACTTCTGTTGTACATGAGCCTATTTAGATACTTTTAACAAGTTTATGAAGCTGCAGATTCAGCTTACTCACAGTAGTGGTGCTGCGGTACCATTGTCACCTCACAGCAAGATGTCGCTGCGTTCAATTCTCAGCTAGAGCGTCTTTTGTGTGGAGGCATGCGTGAATGGGCATGCCTTCATTGAAGGTTGTGCATCAGGGCTGGTAACTCAGCATGTAAAAATCCACTACCAAACATTAGCAGACCGGAGTTCCGCTGTGGCGACCCCTAACCGGGATAAGCCGAAAGACACAACAACATGAAGCTGCAGCTTGACGAAACAACAGTGATGACATCATTTGACCTTTTGAACTTGTTAAATGGTTGTAATTAGAATTTTTTTCTATTGAAATTCTGTTATCCTTTACTTAGATACTTTAAATGGCAAATAATTAGTTCTGATAAAAGTCTTTAACTCCTTTAAAAATGCCTATGTTCTCTTATAGATGCATACATTCTGCAGATTCAATGACACTATTAGTAACTAAATGACATCAAGTGAACTAAGAGCTGCATTAGAAAAATCATTATGCATATTAACATCAGACTTATGTTACATAACTAAACCTTTAGTAACTAAACATAGAGTTGTGTGGCCTCCCTTTTTTCTCTCTCTCTCTCTCTCTCCCCTCTCCTGATGAAAGACATCAACATAGATATTGTTAATACTTATGAGTAATATGTGAATAATTGCAAAATATAATAGTTATGTTCTAATAAATGTTTTATATATATATATATATATATATATATATATATATATATATATATATTTATATATATATATATATATATATATATATATATATATATATATATATATTCAACAGATCCTTACATGAAAAATGTTAGATAGATGACTGACAAAATGGTTAAAAGTCTTGGAAATATTGATAATCTTCTTAACCTTCAGCTGCTAATGTTTATACATACTTTGATCTGATGTGCATTTCTGACATATTTACGTATTAGAGGTGCTATTATCATATGCAACATATTCATATAGCTTCAGATATATTGGACACTTTCATTCTTATGTATATTTCATGGATTCAGATTTTTTTTAGTTGCTTTCATAATGCTTTTCTTTTTTGTTTTTATACTATATTCTAAGCAGAGATGGATAATTTGTGTCTTTTGGTATTGGAGAGGTGGTGGATGGATGGTTTAGTTAAGTTTTTAACTAAACCAGAAACTTTATGTTTCATGTATGTGTTTGTAAATAGTTTTGGGTTTTGGAAAGTAGTGCTTAATTCACATTATGTATCCATGATATGTAAGTTTTCAGTAAATTTCAAGTCAACACGGAAGAAAGGTCTTTCAGTTAGTAATAACATGCACATTATAGTCAATGGCTTATAAATGTTTATCATTAAATATGAATGGTTTGAACAATAATGTCAAAAGAGCTGGTTTGCTTAAATATATCAAAATCCATAAAGTCCAGATCATTTTTTTTACAGGAAACCCATCTATTAAAATAAGATCTACAAAGATACTCATTCAATGGCTATACCATTCTA
Organism: Protopterus annectens; assembly: GCF_019279795.1. Lineage (NCBI taxonomy): Eukaryota > Metazoa > Chordata > Ceratodontiformes > Protopteridae > Protopterus > Protopterus annectens. Next base: position 1,154,450,814 of record NC_056747.1, on the reverse strand, counting down.
GCTGATTCATGTATTAAGACTAAGAGAAGGGGCACTCTTATTCTATGGAAAAATACTTACACTATGCCAAGAATTATAGATACAATTTCAGATAAGGATGGGATGCTAAGAGTGGTTATTTTGGAAATCAATAGGAGTTATTATACTTTGATTAATACATAATGGATACCAGGACTGAGTACTAAATATGTTGACAAATATCTGGACCTGATTACCTTAAATGCAAAAGGGGAAATTATAGCAAAAGGCGATTTTAACTGCCTATTATCAGGCAATGATACTTCCAAAAATGGTAAAATAAAACTAACATCTCAAGCCAAGAACTTAAATGACTACAAACGAGATGTACCTTAAAGGTATACATGGTCTAAGAGAACATTATTCTTTATTTTATACTCACTATTCATATCGGTTTGGTACACAGACAAACATTGATAAGGTCTTTGTATCAAATAATATATACTCTAAAATAAGTGACGTATCTATAATGACGTGTCCACTTTTGGACCTTAACTATACATACAGATGATTTAAGATTTCTGCAGAGAATTCCTGCTTACATAACTAAGTTAAAAGACTTTAAGGAATGGATAATGAAAGAAATAGACATGTTTATGGAAACAAATGATAATGTTGAAGTGACTGATACTATACTATTGGACACCTTTAAAGTTTATATATATGGTAGAATAAAATCTTGGTACCTTAAAAAAGGAGAAAGCAGGACAAAGAACATTTAGACTTACAAAAAAAATAGACAAGATAAAAATAGATGCAAATCCAAATAACAAAGTAGCACATGAAATTATTAAGTTAAATCAAAAATACTTAGAAGTTTTGAATCACAAGGTAGCCATAAACCTGGAAAAATTGAAATTACAATATTATGCTGTAAATCCCAAATATCTACATAAAATAGCAGTAAGATCCAAAAAAATAAACAATCAAAATCTTATTAATGAGATTAAATATAAAAGTAATGGTTCAGTTAAGAGTACATCTAACTTAATGGGCATATTAGAAGTGTTTGAAAACTACTATAAAGATATAAATAATGACACACCAACTTTGGAGACAGATAATGTAATAAATACTTTTACTCAAAAAAATATAACTACTAAGGTGTCAATGCAACAAAATAACATATTAAATAAACAAATAACACTAACAAAAGTGAAAGAGCAAATAAAAAATTTAAAAGATAATAATGCTTTATTTATTTGGAATAATTCCTGAACTATATAAAATTTTTCCTGAATTTATAATAAAGAAAATTATGAGTGCCTTTACTATGGTTAAGCAAAAATGTATAACACCCCATCGTGGAAATACTCAATTATCTCCCCCATATTAAAACAAGGTAAGGACCCCAAATTCTGTGATTCATATAGGCCAATCTCATTGCTAAACACTGATTATAACACATTTATGACAATATTAGCTAATAGGATAAAGAAAATATTACCTAATCTAATACATAATGATCAGACAGGGTCCAGTCTTCCTAGAAAAGTGCAAGATAACATTATTAAATTGTTATCATTAATAGACATAGCACGGAAATGCAAAAAACAACTAGCTATTATCAGCCTAGACATAGAAAAGGCTTTTGATTCTATTAGTTGAGCTTATCTACAAATAATTCTGATTGGTTTTGAATTCTCCTCAGAGTTTGTCAACTTATTAATGAAAATGTATCGTGGGGCACAAGCTTATTTGAAAATTGGATCATGTCTATCCTCACCACTAGAAATCCTCAAGGGAACTAGGCAAGGTTGTCCTTTGTCACCATTATTGTTTGCTCTTTCAATGGAACCTTTTGCTACATATATCAGAAACAAGCAAAATATAAAAGGATTTCAAATTAATAAGGACTATTGTCCTAAGATACAATTAATTGCTGATGATATGTTAACATTGGGTGATATTGATGGTTCTTTGCATGATGTTATAAACACCTTAATCAAGTTTAAAAGAATTTCAGGGCTTAAATTTAATCATAATAAATTCAAAGCATTACTAATTAACAAAAAATCAAGAAAAACCTAAGAGAGAATAGCTTGTTTAATTGGGAAAATGATGTATTAGAATATTTGGGTGTCAGTATAAAGAGTGCATGGAAAGAGTCTGCTAAACTAAACTACAATAATTTAATAACCACCATTAGTGAACTAATCAAAAGATGGAATAAAATGTTCTTCACAATGGAGGATAGGCTCTCTTTAATTAAAATAATAATTTTACTTAAAATGTTGCTTTATATACAGTCATAGATACTACCCCCTCCCAAAAACTTATTTAAAAAATTAGATTCCATGCTACTTAAATTTTTATGGTTCCCCTTAAAACCTAGGATTGCATGCAATTGGCACATTACAGTTTGGAACAGTAATGGGATAGCATTCCCTAAGCTTAGATCTTTATTCCAAATCAGTTATAATTAACCTAATATTCCATTGGATCACACCTGCCTATATAGCTAGCTGGAAAATAATACATCAGGTTCATATAACTGATTTGAGAACTATAGAAAATCAATTTAAGGAATGATATGATATAAGTAGAGTTCATTGGCTTTTACATGAATTTTGTTTATTTCACATGTGATGCAACAATTAAAGAAAAATAACCTGATATTCTGGCATCAGTTTATTGAAAATAAGAGTATTAAACCATTAAACTCTCTTTTGTGTAGTTTTGATAATAGTCAAGACAGCTGGTTGTTTATACAGTCATTACAGCAGTTTATAGAAAACAAAATGAGAGTATCAATCAACCTAGAGACTGAATCTATACCTAGTTTAATCCAGCTTTTTATTAGGTTCCTTGAAAAGATAGATAATCAAAAATTAAGTATCTCACCTAACTATAAGATACTAAGAGAAGACACTCTAACGTTTGACTCAGATTTTTGGAATTATTATGTAAAGATTAATGGAGAACAAATATCTGATAAATCCAAAAAATTGTTATTGAATTCTACGTATGGTACCTCTTCTTCATTATATTGGAGTTTGCATACATGGAAATTTATAAATAGGAGTTTCTATACGCCACATAAAATAAATCTAATACTCAAAAACAGTGAAAGTAAATGTTGGAAATGTGATGAATTACTACAGGCCAACTGGGTTCACATGTTCATTGAATGTAGAACTGTTTTTCAATACAGGAAAGATATTTTGTAAATGATTTATGGTCTGATAACTGTCATATTTCTAACTCACTAATCCTATTCAATGTTCTTATACCTAATGTAATACCTAAATCTCACATTCAGTTACAATGGTCAATTCTTGCAATTGCCATTAAAGTTATTACTTTGAACTGGAAAAGTAAACAAGATTTGATGTTTAAAGATTTTATTAATTTAATAAAAGTGTTTGTAAAAAAGAACTGCAAACCATTTGTAATAGAACTCATAATATTACTCATAAAAATAGTATGGCAAAAATTGGAAAACCTTTTGAACAAATGCTGATAACTTCTCATGGATAAAATGATTGTTTATCATGGATGAATCTAAATATTGTAAATAGTTTTGTTATTGATTTATTGTATTTGTTAAATGTACATTTGCGTATGTTTATAATGAAAACAAAATAAAAATGTTTTTTAGAAAAGAAAAACACACTTCCTCTATATCCTGTAAGAGTATACTCAGGAACTGAAACTCACAGCTTTATCTCCATGCGCTAAGTGCCAGACTTGTCTTTACAGGAGGCTTCCCTGTACATCTGAAATGAGTATATTCATCACTGTTTTCAAAGTCTAATTAATGAAGTCCTGGTAAAGGTACATATATAAAACAAAGGCAGCAAGGTGGCATTTCAAGCTGACATGATTTGTTAAGCATGAGAGTAAAATTATCAGCATGGGATGTGCAGAACTGGTGTTATTAAGGAATGTTTACAAAAATGTATGAAAAAATAGGACATTTCTATGTTTATATTAATAATGAAAAAATAAAGTGTGATATTGTCATGTTGGGGGTACTGATTCAAACAGTGAGTGTTAGTAAAATATGACATTAAAGCATGGTGGATAATGTGAAGATATTTTGTGATATAAATGCTCTTTTGATAAATCAGTAATTACTATTACTTATGTTTTCATAACTGCATTAATTTTATAGAAATTGTGTGGCCTGCAGGTGAACAAATCGTGCCACCTCATACAAAACATTAAGGCACACAGTGTTGCCACTAATACTTGCCATCCAAAACAAATTGTTTTGTACATTAATATTGTTTTTAAATATTGTGAAATTATTATATACATAATTCTCACAGGTTCTACAATACCACAAAACAACAATATGCTATACCCTCTTTTCATATATCATTAGAAAGTTTTTGAACAGGCAAACAATTTACCCACTGATATATGCAATCTGTCTTGCACACTTGCAGAGAGATATAACCTTTTTGTTTGACCATAACACTAGTATATTTTGACAAATAAAATACAATTTTTCTTTTATAAATCTGCAATACAAAATTAACATCTACAGAGAGACTTTGATATTAACACTACTGCGCAGCGATGAATCAATGATCCTTTGCTCCTTCTCTCATTAGTTTCTTTCAGAGAAGTTAACCTGGGTGTTGCTGAGTTCAGTACACTTGTTGTAGTCTTCTCATGACAGATACCCTTGGTAGACTGTACAGCAGCTGAATACAACAGAAAGCCAAACTGCACAAATCCCTGAAGAGGGTCACACTAAAACAGCAACCAGACCACTCACTGAAGTCCCATACATGCTCCTCAATCACAGACTAACAAAAATGAATGCTACAAGTTCTCCTTCCTCCAACAGGAGCATAGGGGTAGCACTATTCTCAAGTTGATTGACAAAAAGCTGTCTCTAGATTCTCCAGTGATTGGCAGTTTAGTTCCAGATGTTACTGCTTTCAAAAGAAAGATGGAAAAAAGGAATTAATACTTTGGACTATTGCAGTGTTTGCTACTTGATTGGGGGGGATCCGAATCAGAGGCTAACATTAGCTTCAAAAATCTCAGGGGGGGTGGCCTTTTTTCTTATTCCCCAGTAGAATGAGTAGATGAGAAGAGCTTCCAAAGGTAAATTTACAATAGGGACAGGCAGCTCAAAAGCCACCAATTTTAAAAGCACAAAAGGGACTGGGTGGGTGAAAAACTCCAGTGCAGGCACACACCAGCAGTAGTCTCACAACCATACGGCTCAACCTCTTAGTGCAAGAAATCTGGACAAAGCCTGACAAAATGGAGGACAAAGGCCCAAAACTAGGGGCATATTTTAAATATTGCTCTTATAAACTTAAGAAAGTTGCTAGAGTAACAGGGTTTGTTTTAACATACTATTTCTGAAGGATTTGAGGTATGAAATTCAAATGTATGTTATTATTTAGTGACTTCAGTCTTCAGATCATCCCAGTGATTTGCCAGAAAACCACAAACTTTTTGAGGAACACATTAAAAATATCAGCCAAAAATCTGGACATTCTGCAAAACTCTGGACAGTTGAATGGTATGCTCAAAACAGTTGCAGCTAAATTAGAATTTTTAATATATATATTTTTTCATTTGTAAACAAATCATCAAATTATGTCTTTATACTTTTAACATCAAAACAATATTACAGTTAACTTTGATCTCCATGTAGTAATTCTTCATCCACCCTTTGCTCCACAGCCAGATTCTTTAAAAACATCAAAACCTGTCATACATCTCCATCCCCATTTGTTGTTTCATTACCAACCCCCCTCCCCGCAAAGAACACCACTGTCACACTTTACAAAAAGCCAAATGATTCTCAATTAAACAAAGATACAACCTCTAGCTTAGAGCACAACTCCACACATTGCTTCTCCTCAAAAGTTTCACCCCTCATTTTGCTAAACTCCACAAAAAAATAAATAAATAAAAATCATCCACTTACAACATCAGGGAATGCTGCCAATATGCTTCCTCCCTCCCTTACTACTCTTACTCCTAGATCAAACCTCTAGTTCACCAAAAATGACTTTTCTATTCTAGGATACACCCTTGGGAATCCCTACCACCCTTCCTTAGGGATTACACCAACCCCACCACCTTCTGAAAAGACACGCAGCATCACTTACATCAACAAGTCAAGTGCACCTGCTCTCCCAAGGAACACATCACTTAAGCTGCCTCCTTAAATTTACCCCATATCTAGTCATCTTTATGCTACGTCTTCCTAACAAGAACTCTCTACTACTTCTACCATTGTTCTACCTTATACTAACATGATAAATATCTATATAGGTTCATGGGTGCAGTGCATAGGTACTAACTAGGCTATCGATATATGAGGATAATTTAAAAGCTAGTCATCCATTCCAAAGAAGTTTGTAGCTCTAGTATTTTAAGTATGAATAACCCATAGCCCTTGTATTTTAAGTACAAATAGCCCAGAGTCAGACAGACATTTACATGTTACCCCTATCCATAAATGACAAAGGTGCTAAATCAGGGGTGAATTTGTGTTTTCCAAACCATTGTCCAGATTAAGCTTAAATAGAGTGAGAGACATACTTTTCTTTGAGTGTAGAAGAAAGACAATTCTAGAGAAGTGGGAATCTTTGTGGTACATATTAATCCCTCCAACATGTTCCGTTTCTGCTGCAGAAGAGATTAAGATATCTTGAGTGGGTATATATGCCTGCACTGGATTTGTAGATATACAGTAGGTCTGAAAGAATGGGGTTGATTGGTGCTCCATAAGTGAGGCAGAGATAACACCTCAGAGATAATAAGACGTGCAATGAAGAAGGATTTCTTACGATAGTCGATACATGATGATTGAAGGACAGTGCATTGTTGACAGCTTCTCAGGTCCATAACTGCTGGTTCAATTTCCAGGGGTGTGTTATCAATGTGGTAGTTACAGGTTACATCATGCTTGACAAAGGATGCTATTATACATTTCTTGGCATCTACCTTTAGGGCATAGTTTTGACACCAACTATTTGGGAAAGGCCATCTTGGAGGATGTCAGTGTCTTCTGGAGAGTTTGTGATTGTAACACGTGATGGCACTACATATGTGCATAGGTATATGAATTTGTGTGAGTATATGTGTATAGGTATATGCATATGCACACACACATGCATGTGCTTATGTTTGTCTATATGTATAGCCTTCTGACACTAAATGTAAATGTAAAGGAATTCTGTTTTATGCACCAAATTTGTATGACCAGCATATTACACCAGAACAGTCACATGAGGAGGATAAATGTCTTACACCTTGATCCAAAAAAAGTGGATGGTTAAATTAATGAACCAAAAAAGATTAATGTTTGAATTGATGAGCCTCAGCGAATGGAAGCTCCTGAACAGACAGGGAGACTAGCATCCAACCAGATATGTCTATTCAGAAGACTAGAAAGTCAGTTATACAGTCTTACTGTTCCACTTACTTTTATTAATTAAGCAGATTTGTCTTACTTTGTCAAGTTTATATTTTTTTCTGTATTCCGTGTTGTTAAATTGGAGCTTTTCTCCTCGGGTCTCCACTGAAAATGGGCCACAAACCCATCTGGACCAACTCGGTTAACAAATTTCAATAAATAAAATAAATAAATAAATATTGTTGGACACTTCTAGTGTGGAGAAATCTGAGCCCCATACAAAAGGTTCATTGACAGATTTCACCCTGTGCAGGCCTGAAAGTCTACAAAGATGCTACTCTTAGTGTTGTAAAAGCCCCGCAAAACTACCTAAATGATATTCTGAATATGTACAATCACAGAGAAAGTACAAAGGTCTCACTCAGATTACTGAAAAACATTAACAAGACCAAGTCAATTTCATAATTTCTTAGAAAAAAAGACTGAAGAGCAGTGCTGGAAGTCATCATTGCAATCAACTAATTGTGATTTATCTTCCAAATAAAAAGAAATGCTTGGCTAGGGTAAATTGCATATGTGCATATCTCGCTGGAACTAAATATAAGTGAGAAGGAAGTATAGTGTGTGATCCTGACATGCATGCTTGTGTCATGTGTTTTTGTGCTTGTGAGGGGAATGCCTTTGTAAACAGTGGACAGCATGTAAGAGGTGTATCAGCAACAGCTGTGACCTCCACATTTTATTTACATAATTGCTTTGCAATGTAAGTGGTTTATGATGTGGGCAGCTGAGGAACATTATGTTTTTACCATGGAAGATAAAAGACTGCAGCAAGTTTTTAAGCAATAAAGCCCATCATATAATGTCCCAAAAGAACCAAAAAAAGACAAATAGATATTGATATTGAGCTCAAGCACTGCAATCTAGAATGAGTGCAGCACACTAGGCCAGAGGCTTCTCTGGGACCACCCACTCACAGTCCCCTTTGTGCACTTCTTGTTGTTCATAACATTATTCCTGTTATGTGAAAATTATTTCCCTTTAAACTTTGCATCACTTTAACAGCCGGAAGGCCATGGAACTTCAGATGAAAGAAGACAAGACACAAAACTAGCAAGGTTTTATGTACTAACATAATAATCCCAAATGATAAAGAATAATGCTTTAATAAATGCTTTATAAGATAGCTGTCATTCGACGTGGACGGTCTACAAATGTCACAACATTTGTAAACTTATGCGTAGTTTTAAACTGCTGTCATTAACACTCAGTCAAAATGGTACCAAGTTATTTTTGTTTTGTATTCAGCTGTACTGTGACCTGATGTTGCACAATGCACATGAACTAACTTAATCCATCTGGGCTGATCTGATACGTGATGCAATGTAGTTTCCCCAGATAAATCCAAAAATAATGTTTATAAATTATAGAATTTATTTCATATAACACTAAACATGAACCTATGTCTTATCCACTATTATTAAGAAAATAAGGTAGTACTGACACTAAAAATTGCTTGTTACCTGGATTCATTTAAGGATGAAAAACTACAAAAAGGAAAATTAAATTCTCTCAAAGATATGAGTGCTGTTGAAGGAAAGGAAGGCGCACTATCTAGCAACATTAAGTCTCACTCAGTCTGTTGTACTCTGTGAATTTTTTTGTTAGATACTATTCCTGTTGTACATGGACCTCCATATAGCGTCCTCTATTCTGTCACTTCTCTCTTGTACATAGATTATAATAGAGTGGATACCTTGAGGCTCTTTTGTGTTTTATTTATTTAAAATTTGTTTAGTGGGAAAGTCCAACGTGGAACAAGTCAATTTTCAGCAGAGGCCCAGGGAGAAACACTCCAGACACATGCCTTTGTAACATGGGAGGAAACCAAGTCACCCAGAGGAAGCCCACACAAACACAGGGAGGACATGCAGACTCTGCACAGAAGGCACCCCAGCTGAAAATCAAACTGGAGAACCTCTTGCTGGGAAGTGACAACACTAACCACTGCACCACTACTTAGATCCTCATATAATGTGATATCTGTGGGTTACAAGTGGTACAGGCTATCCAATTAATTGTACTTTGTGGCAGTCTGAAGCCATCTAGCGATTTAAAGTTCCTGTCCTTTCCCTATATATGCCTCCTTCTCTACTACAGTTCAGGAAACTTAGTTAGCTTCTTGGGAGTCCAGCTATATTTGTCCTTCCTAATTTGAAGTAAAGTACAGTTTTCTATAGCTGTTATACATGTAACCCATCCATATATATTCATATATATAGCATGCCTGTAGTACCCTTTCCTGATCAGTATGTATAAAGTACTGCTTAAGCTATATACATTCTTTTACCTCTTCCCGACTAGTCTGCTGTGCTGAGTTACTTCAATCCACATACAGTTAGGTTTTCTATTATCACCTAGTGATAACTTTACCTGACCAGCCCTTTTATAAAATTACATCTCTTGGTTTTTCAGTGGTACCACTACTGGTACCACTACTCATACTTTATCCAGGTCCTTATACAGTATAGCACCCTTTCCAGTTTCCTTCAAAGTCCTTAAATGCATTCTATTCCATTCTGGTATGGACTTTTTGCAATGTGAAACTTGGTCCCTATGTTATAGTACCCTGTCATGCCAGTCCATGTATTATATCACATTCTGTGTTGTCCTGTAATGCCCAGTTCTGCATAGTCACATTATCTGTCTTGCAATACCACTCTCACCCCCCTCGGTTATCTTTTGAAACCCTGTCCATTAATAAGTCATTCATTCATTTTGAAATTCCCTTTCAGTTGCCTAGTTAACTATAGACCAGTTCCTAATACTACTCATCACGTCTTACAGAGAAACTATTTTCTGCCTTACAGACAAACTGTTGCCAATCCTGATTTGAGGGCATTCTACTGTGCCTTACTGGTTTGACCATGTTTACATGGATCAGGATTGGTGTTTTTTCCCAGTGGGATTGCACTTTTAGCTCTTTCTGAAGCTCTGATACACCTTAGCAACTCTGCTGAGTGTTGACAATTGTTCTCTGCTGGCAAAGATGGCTTCACATGCAGCCTTAGTTGATTATTTGCTATCTAAGTGGACAACTGTAGAATCCTTCCTATGGTCAGAATGGTGGAAGTAACTGTTTATTTTGCTTTAAAGGAGGCAGAAAATACTTTGCAATTGCATTCCCTGAATGACTAAAAATCAGGAGGTGAAGCAAGGCATCAGTCAATATATATATATATATATATATATATATATATATATATATATATATATATATATATGTTAATATAGGAATGGTGATTTAAGGTGACACGTTATTGATTGCAGGCACCTAAACAAATGTTTCTTAGTGGGAGTACTTGACCTTTGTGATCTGCTCCTTCTCATGAAGTATTAAACAGATTCAGTTGTATTAAGTGTGGTAGATGCGTTCAAAGTGCATTCTTTTAAAGTGGTGGGGGGCTATATTAGTAATGTCAATTACAAAGATTACACCTCAGTGGTGTCTTGTTGCCAGCATTCTTAATATGGGCAGGAGGTTAGGTTAATGCTGTCTATACCTTGGATCTCTCAGTAATATAGCAGAATGATTGGGGTTCCTCCAACTGCTGATGTACTGGAAAAGCATAAGAATGGCTGTTTGAAGGACATGTGATCAGGTTAGAAAGCAGGTATCACAGGCATCAGAGGAACCAAACATAATAATGTAAAGCCAAAACTATGCTAGATAACTGATGAAGACAGAAGTGTATGACTGGTGTAGGTATATGTGATTTTTAGGACACTAATCAGAAATGCAGAGCAACTCCTCAGAACTACTTACAGTAAAACCCATGTGGCAGTTACTCTTGGTTTTATATAGGGATTCCATTTGTATGCAAGATTTATCTGGGTGCTAATGGCTGTTGCATGACTGCTGATGTTATCAGCATTGTGTGACAGAGGCCACACTCTGCAGAGCCATGATATTACAATGTATTTTTGGCTGGGAAATTACTGTGACTGCACCATAAAATGTGTTGGAAAATAGATTTCAAAATATAGGCAGCCTGAAGAGAGGAACTCGGGCAAACTGGAAGACAGTGGTATCAGGGAAAACCTACAGCTCTGGGATGCTGCAGAACATCAGTAAAAAGACACACAAGTTTTGTATACAGTGCTGCACGGGCAGATGAAGAAGAGGAAGTGGTGTCTAGAACTAAAGAGTTGTCAGTGCCAAAAGAGATGCGTGCAATATCCAAATGGCAGACATTAGGTAATTATGCAAGTATTCAGTATTAATATTGCCAGAGGCAGATGAAGAAGACCATCTGGAATGTTTGTTAAGGGAAGGATGGAAGAGAAACTGGTAGCAGAAGTAAAATAATATCAGACGTCCATAACCAACACAAGCTTGTTCATTGAGATGGGCATAAAATTTGTGACACATAAGACACAGCAGTCAGTGACAATGGTGTGAGAAACTTTACAGATGCCATCTTACAAGTAATTAAGCATGAGAGTCCATCTCAGCAAGATTGGGTTCATATTACATTATCGAAATTCCAGAAGGTCGAACACCACATGTTCGAACTTGGAAGATCGAAATGTAATAACATTGAAACATCAGAACAGCAAATTTTTTTCCCAGGGAAAAAAATTTGCTGTTCCGAAAAGCACACACACAACACAAGCACACCAAAAACCTTATAAACCTACAATAAACCATATATACACAACTACCTATGCACTAACCTTAACCCAAACCCTAACCCTAAGGTCTGTCACTATCACACACTTACCTTACCTACGCCATAACCCTAAAGTCCGTCACTATCACACACTTACCTTACCCACACCCTAACCCTAAAGTTCATCACTATCGCACATTTACCTTACCTGCACCCTAACCCCAACGTCCGTCACAATCACACACTTACCTTACCCGCACCCTGACCCCAATGTCCGTCACAATCACACACTTACCTTACCCGCACCCTATCTGAATGTCCATCACAATCACACATTTACCTTAACCCGTTCTGTAACCTTCGCACCACAGTGGAGAAAATGTCGAAGCCACAGAAACATCCAACCAAGTTCTTTTCCTGGGAAATAATTCGGACTTCCGCGGCTTCAACAGTTTCACCTTTTGAACTTCCAGGCTCAAACTTCTGGTGTTCGACATTCTGGAAGTTCGATTACGTAACAGAAACCCCTGCGAGATTATATCAGCTTTGCAGTTAGTGCAAAGCTGGTTGCAATCCAAGGGACTTCCTTAAACAGCCTGACAGAGCAAACATCAGGACACAGTGCATAGCTCATACTATTTTACTCAAGCAAGGAGCAGTTTTGAAAGGAATGTAGATGTCATCTTATAACCTGATAAAGGCTGGCATGTCTATATTTAGAATGCCAATTTACAGATAGAAGAGACATGGTTAATCAGGAGAAGGATGCATGCAACAAATGAATTTGTTATCACCTTTACTTTGAACTCTTGCTTTCATACACTGTTGATTTTTAAATTTTACAGCAAAGAACCTGGAGAAAAGATGATTATACATATCTTATTGTGACAGCAGATGCTGAAAAAGAACAATATACTTTGAAGGTGGAGTTTACTCTGGTTGACTGCTGTCTGTGGCTTATGTTTTTTATTTATTTTTCTTTTATGTACCCTGAAGGGAAAGGAAAGTAATACAAATATTTTTTTATTATTGTTATTCATGACTTCCTTTTTTCTCCAATATTATGTTTTCTTAGGATTTAATTTACATGAGTATCTTAACATTCTTCAAATGCACACATCTGTGGTCAAATTGTCAATGATTTCTTGCCAAACCTGACTTCAGTTGCTAGCTTAGGTCCTGCAGGTGGGCAAGTCCTTTCTTTCTCATGCAGTACGTCAGTCTGTGGTATTTGCTTGGTAAAATTTTGACCAGAAAATTTTGACGACATATACATCAACACAAAGTTAAGCTGACCAATGCACCTACTTATTTGAATAGATTTTTTTAAACTTACTTCTGACTTTATTGAAGGAAGAATGTTTATGCCATATATTCATATTCATGTCCTGTGTAAGTATCATGTTCTAATGTCAGAGGGAATGAAACCTGATGTAGAAAAAAGGAAGATCATTTGTATTACTGCCAAATCCAAAAGACAAGCATGCATAACAGACATTTCTAAGAGTGACTCAGTAGGCTGCACAGTTCCTACCAAATAGGTCTGAAGTAACTGCCTTTAAGAAAGTTGTCAGAACAACATTTGGCTCCCATCTCTTAGGTGCAGAAGATAGCTATAAAGGGGTAATTATAGACGACTGTATAAGATGTATAAGAAAATGGGCAGTGAAAATGAACAATCAAAACTGTTAACAACCGGACGTGTTGTAAGAAAATAAGAGAATGTTAGGACCAAAGTAGACAAGAGTTGCAGTGAGACATTGCTTAAGTCTTAAGTCCAACAAAACCCAAAACACCGTAAACCTGTTCTGAAAGGAAACTTAGATATACTGAAAGAGTGCTCCTTTAAACTATTCTGTGTTATAGCCATAAAAGACTAGTAAATAAAATGGATAGCTATATGGATTGCCTGAGAGTTAAAAATCTCTAAGGAGTAAAAGCTGTATTTATTCAAATTTTGCAAATATGTTCAGTATTATTTTTATATAACTATCCTAAGATATACAGTTAATTTTAAAGTATCAGTGTAACATAATACATGCTAGATCACAGACTGATTGAGAGACAGTGGGGCAAATCAGTGTATAAATCCCACCAGCTGGCACTAAATTATTTGTGATATCAAATGTGTGTTGTCTTGATCCACATCACTGCAAGAAAATTAATATTCAGTAGGCAGGTGACCTTAAGGGAGTACTGCTTGGGGTAATAACCACCACGTGCCACACCCACATAAAGTTTACCCGGCCTGCACAGCTGCAGATCTGGGTTATAATCCACACCGTCACAGGATTAAATTGAGTCCAGTGCCTTGTAAACACACACACACACACACACACACACACGCACACACACGCACACACACACACACACGCACACACGCGCACACACACACACACACACACACACACACACACACACACACACACACACACACACACACACACACACCAAGCATGCATAAACAAACAATATTTTCTAGAAAGGGGGAGTAAATGATAGCTTTCCAGTATTGATACCCTCTCTCCAATTGTCAGTAATATTGTCACCTGCCAGACTGCACTACAGAACAAGAAACCAAAATACTGTCTATTCTACAATAAGCAAATCACATAAATCAATCTGCTTCTTTGTCAACAGGTGTTGCCCATTTGTTTAGTTAACCAAAATACAGGTTTGGCAACAACTATTTAATTATCCATATTTGGTCTATATATATATGCAGATAGTTGACAGGGGTGTGAGGTCGATAATGCCTGGAGAGGGGAATTTCCCTTTCCCTGGGGATTTTGGGATATCAGAGTCAGTATATACAATCAGCAATGGATGGGTGTTGCAGGGGAGACTGCTCCCTGCAAAGAAATTACATTTTTATTAGTGTGTCTATGTGCATGAGTGTGTGTGTGTGTGTGTGTGTGTGTGTGTGTGTGTGTGTGTGTGTGTGTGTGTGCGTGTGTGTGCATGTAAATTAAATGTGCCAAGGTTCTGCCTCATTGTATGCCTGGAAATGTGTCAACATTCAGTTTCTCGACCTCTTGCAGTCGACCTTTCTGAAGTTGACATATGGGTTACTTACTAAGTGACTAAACCCAAATATATATATATATATATATATATATATATATATATATATATATATATATATATATATATATATATACACATATACATATATATATATATACACATATACATATATATATATATATATATATATATATATATATATATATATATATATTGGCATCTTTGTCCCCCCCACTTTACTTAAGGGTGGTAATCCTAATGCTGCCTCTAACATTAACCATATATGTTAACTTACTAAAAACCCTTTCAGTACCATCACACTAGCCACTCATGCATATACCCATGCACATGCATCATCAGACATGCCCAACGATAAGTCTAGTCCCCTAATCTAACCCTTATTCTAACTCTAACAGACAAATACCTATGGACACACATATCACTAAATCTATCCTTACCTAACCTTTGCACTCACCCTAACAGACAAGCACTTCTATAAACAATTCCACACCTACTTATACTACCCCAAAACAAAT
This sequence comes from Protopterus annectens, assembly GCF_019279795.1. NCBI lineage: Eukaryota > Metazoa > Chordata > Ceratodontiformes > Protopteridae > Protopterus > Protopterus annectens. Next base: position 1,154,435,221 of record NC_056747.1, on the reverse strand, counting down.
CTAATACAATGACAAAACCACATTCAACAAGCCTCCCAGTCTGCTACATCAATGAATGAGATAAAAACACACCAGTCTCTTCTGTCAACCAAAACAGCATTAGACAGAAGACAATACAAATGTGTATCTGTGTATATGTATAGATGTATGGATATGTATAGGTTTATATGGCTCATAAGTGAATACTAGGTTAACTGCTCTGAAGGGAAACCTAAGGTCAGAAGCAAATCCAGTACCTTGTGTCTATGAGGTGAAGATCTTAACTCTTATGCCAAACCCAGCAGCCAAAAAATCAAACGTCATAGAGCTGCAATTGAACCAGTGACCTAAGGATGCCTTTGGAAATCACTATGGTTCTTCTCTCAACCAACTAAGCTATCAAAGGACTATACAGAGAAACAGACAGAAAGAGAGAGAGAGAGAGAGGGGGGGGGGATGCAGAACCATGGTAGTTATCTTTTAATCCTAATGAGCTAGAAACAAGAAGTTGCTTTGTGAAGAAAGTTAAGCACTTTCATTCCAATGACTTGTGGAACTTCCTCAGAACTACATTTTAAAATAAAACCTCACATTAAAAAAGTATTACACAATGTCTTGTGACCTAAAAACATCCCATAAGAAACATAAAACCATTTAATTTAATAACTGAAATAAATATGAATTATTTTTACCAATTAAAAACTTGTCCCAACAATTAATTGCATACTATGAACATTCAAACTAATTCATCAAGCAGCAAAGAATTTCAATTTTAAGAGTGGCTGGATGGCACAAGAATCATTCAAACCTGGGTAATTCATGGCATCTAATCTACCACTTTAACTCACACTTATTTAGATGTGTGTTGATAATAAACCCACAATGGTCATTTACTATTTGTTCTACCACCATAACTTTGAATTTATGTGACTTGAATTCATGTATATGCTCATATAAAGCTTTGGTGCTCTTGCCCTTTCTTATGTCCAATATGTGTTCATAAATTCCCCCCTGTAACTTCCTAGAAGTTTTTCCTATATAAAATGCATGGCATGGGGTCACACAATGCTATATAAACCACCTGTTTGGAATTACAGGAAAATTGACCTTTACTGTGGCAAACATAGCTTTTAACACTAAATTGATCACACACACAATTATAAGAACACTGTGGGCAACTACCACATTTTTTACTGCCCAATCTTTTCTTCATACAAACTCTTTTTTTATGTCCCAACAGTTCTTTAAAAGCTTTATCCCTTTATATACTATACTTGTTTTTTGTCCTAAATTCGTAAACAAAAAACTTTCTGCTTTAAAAAAACTTCAATTCTTATTAAGGACTTCTACTATAGCCATGCTGTCCAAGGAAAAGGTCATTATAAATTATTTTTTTAACCCTATTATTATTATCAGCTTCCTGTAATCTTTTTCTATTTGTTATAATGTCTTGACACAAAATATCCATATTACAGACTTTAGCTCCTTTGTTATTTATAATGCGGGTATATCTACCATTTTTCCTCTTAGTAATTACTTAATCCTTTATTTCATTCATGAAGTTTCCTGGGTAACCCCACTTTTCAAAGATATCTGTTATAACTTTACATTCCTTACAAAAACTGTCATAATCCGACATCATTCTGGCAGCCTGCAGTTACGAGAGTGAATTTTATGAACACATATTGGACATACGGAAGGGCAAGAACACCGCTTTATATAAGCATATACATGAATTCAAGTCACATAAATTAAAATTTATGGTGATAGAACAAATAGTAAATGACCCTTGTGGGTTTATTATCAACAAACATATAAATAAGTACGGGTTAAAGTGGCAGATAACATTAGATGCCATGTATTACCCAAATTTGAATAATTATTTTTCCATCCAGCCACTCTTAAAACTGAAATACTTTGATGCTTGATGAATTAGTTCTAATGGTCATAATATGCAATTAATTGTTGGCACAAGTTTTTAATTGGTAAAATGAAATCATATTTATTTAAGTTTTTGAATTAAATGGTTTTATGTTTCTTATTGGATGTTTTTAGGCCACAAGACATTGTGTAATAGCTATTTAATGTGAGGTTTTATTTTAAAATGTAGTTCTGAGGAAGTTCAACAAGCCATTGGAATGAAAGTGTTTAATTTTTTTGTATTAAAGACAGGGCCGGCCTTTGGTCAACTGGTGCCCTATTCAAAAGAGCTCCACAGCACCCCACCCACACCATCAGGTGCCCCCATCCTGGTCTATCTATGGCATCCAGATTATTCAAAAATCACACCTGTTAAAGGTCTATAATAAACAAGGTGCTAGTTCCAGTCTGCTTTGTTGCACAACTGCTGTGATTTTAATTGTCACAAAATATTTATATTTGTTTATCTTTTTATTATTCAGAAAATGCTCTGGGCTCAAGGTGTGATATTCCACACCACATAGGTGCTAATGAGTTAAAGAAGACAAGGTGTTAATTCCAAATAGGTAAGGAGATGTAGAACAGGTCTCTTAACTTAGAGGTTAAGAAAGTGTATATAATGTCCACCCATATAAAATAAGTAGCTTAGAATAGCACAAACAAATCAACAGAAACAATACCGTGTTATTCATTTTTAGGTAGACCATGAAGTGAGACTGGTAAAGGTTTATTCCAGTATCGACAGAATGTTTACCTGATCTTTTGTTCACTATGTGTAGTCATGATGTTACCCGATATTGCTAGGTGAGGCGCATTCCATATACTAAAGGATTTATTTTCTAGTTGTTGTTATATTGGACAGTGGTCTGCAGTGTGCTAAGATTGAGCTATGTGACTGGCCTGCAGCTCAGACTTGAGTCTCATGGGTAACACTTATGGTTTTTATCGATTTGTGTCACAGACATGGCTGTCATATCCATATTTCAAAAAAACTGTGCAGTATTAATTTTAACAGAAATGTACAACAGCAACAGAGAATTTTATGCATTTGAACATAATAATATTATATTCATTCTAACATGTTCTCATTTGCAGTAGTTACACCTAGATTACTGCATTGTTGCCAAAATGTTTTGTACTATGGTTCATAAAACTGGAGAAATTATTGAATGATCTGTTCTGCAAAGCATTCTTAGACTTTTGGCCTTGTTATTAAAAACATCAGCATTCAAAGCAGTCCTGCATTTTCAAAAGAAGACCGTTCTATTTGTTTCTCAGTTTTTATTTACAGCAGCCCTTAAAAATTTCTAGCATACTTTAATGGTATTTCACTACATTTTTTTTATATGATTCAGTACATTTGTGACAAGAAAAAGCATTTATATCGTTTGCATTCAAAACCTCTGTTTTAAATTGTAGGATTTTATATTTTGCTATGATATGGCATAACCTGGATTTCCTGCTCAAGAAATTTGCTCTGAGCTCTGCTCAGGTAAAAGATGATGGACTGGTAAAGAAATAAACTATTATAAACATGCTTCACAATCAAAGTATAAATCATCATTTGATTTAATCCTGAAAATTAGAATTCTAAGTTACTTTACAAGTTTTACCGTGTAGTCTTGTTTGATTCCATAATTCCCAGTTGCAGAATGTAACTATAAACAAGTCATGTAATCACCCAGTGCATCTGGACCACCCATAAAAAGAGAACCTTGCAGTTAGTAGATATTCTCAATACCGTAGATTAGCACCTAGAAGCACTCCCATAAGACCTTTGTAAGACATATCATGCATATGTTTTCTGTATTGAACAATGTATTGATTTTGGGTGAAGAGCATCCCATCTGAAAGTGCAGTTGCTTTGGTGTAGAATATTTGTGAAGACTGGGTCATGCGCTGGCACACTGGCACACACATGTGGAAGACTCTTTGAATAGATGGTCTTCTGACAGACAATCATTGTTAATTTAAAATATTAAGTCTGTTATTAATACTCCCTTCCAGTGGTAGTAAGGTCTCACAACACCCCCTGGGCAGATGTTAATGACCTTATAATGTCCACCCTTTCAGGCAGTTTTACTTCCTTTCAGCATTTCTTCTGCTTTATCAATAACAATTCTGGAGACCAGGTAGCATTGTGTCTCACTAGTGATTCCAACCTCCTTGATCTCATCCTCATAAGAATTGTATATATCTGCTCCCCACCTAAAGTATCCTCCTCCACAATCAAATCAGACCAATAGGCCATAATAGTTTCCCTAAGAGCCCAATACAATGTTACAAGCATCAATCCCACTCCATTCATGAATTTCTCTAAGGCCCAGCCCTCTAGCACTCTTCGGAGATGTAATAAAATTTTAAAAAAACTTCTTTAGGTGGCCCAGTCACTAAGGTAAGCACTTATACCATTGACATTTACTCTATCCTGAATTCCTCTATTTATGTCTAACCATATCTGCCAAAATTATGATGACAAATTTAAGAATAAGCTAATATGGTGTAATTCTATTATTAACCAACTCCACAATGTAAGAAAATACCCCTCTTTCTAAGGATTATCTCTATAAGATTTTCAAAAAATCCAGTTGTAAGATAAAATCATGAAAAGACTTCTGAATGAGTTTATCTGGAGTGTTTTCTTTGGTTAAATATGTATCCCGTTGATCCAAGAAAGATTTTGTCCATCTTTACTCTGCCCTAGTCAGGTTCAAAATAGAAAAAATGCCATAGTTGTCATGTATCTCTCCAATCATCTTACCCAACTAAAATACCCCTCTTTCTAAGGGTAATCTCCATAAGATTTTCAAATAATCCAGTTGTAAGATAAAATCATGCAAAGACTTCTGAATGAGTTTATCTGGAGTTTTCTTTGGCTAAATATGTATCCCACAGATGCAAGAAAGATATTATCCATCTTTACTCTGCCCTAGTCAGGCTCAAAATAGAAAATATGTCTCATTTGTCATGTATCTGTCCAAGCATATTATCTAACCAAAAAACATGATTCCTTGCAAAGAAAGTCTCAGGTATGTCCTCCTTAAGTTACTCTGAGTGATTGAAAGCCCATTCTCTGTTCTCATCCTGTTATAAATGGCTGCATGGCAACTTCTGCTTGGCTTTTGGGGCTATGGAGGAAGCCATTCTACTTGACTTCTTACATATACATGGAAATGGTGATACCATCAACACACACTCCAAGAATCCAAATCTACATTGAAATAGTAATAGAACCTGTCCATTGGATAGGTATCACTCCCAAAGGATCTTCTATCTGTGGAATAAGCTCTTATTCCTTGTTAAACAAAGTACCTCCCTAATACTCTTGAACATGGCTTTTATTGACTGGATAGGTATCCATACGTTTATCTTCACCAGTCCCCTTTTGAACTTATTGATCGATGAAGCAAATTATGAAATAATGGCACTTGCAGTGGCTAGGCTTGTTATGATCAACAGGATTTATTGTCTGGAGTGAACCTATGAAATAGTGAATAGATTTTCTGTGTTAACCTTGACCACAGCTTTGATGAAGAAAACAGGATGGAATGTATGGCCCCAGAAATATTTTTGCAAAATGCTCCTCAGACAGAGGCAGAAATTCAAATGGAAAGCGATCCATGATATAAAAAAGATGACTTAGTAATGCTAACACTGCCACCAGAACAATAGCTGAGGTTTTAAAGTGATGAACTGTTTTCATACCTTTTAATATATTTGTTTGTTTACCAACTGTGTGATGATATTTCAGTTATCCACTATGCCTCATTTGCTTGGAAGCATCACTTAAGGGTGATGATGGGGTACAACCAAGCAAGAGATATTTGACTTTTGAATAACTGCCCCTTAGGTCTGGTAAGGTCTTGAAGATGGATCACATATAGGAGTCTGTTGATTCTATAAACTAGTACTTTTGCCTTTGGATAGCAACTTCTGATGTATCATGATGCCTGCTGTCTTTTAAATTATGCATTTGTAATGTATACAAATAAGGGCATGCATGTTGCAGGTGTATGGGAAATTCATATTGAAAATAAATACAGTCACTGCAGATGTGTGATGTTACTGTCTTCTCCCTTTTTTTTCTTCCGGTATAAGATCCCTATCATGGTTTAGTGGCTGCCGTTAGAAGTTGTGTAATGAGTTTCTTCTCACCGATAAAGGTAAACAAATTTTCTTTGTGTTCATTTCTATGAATATACAAGGCCACTCATCATAAATATGTGAATGAAGACAGGTTCTACTGGGCCAGCGATGTTACTGCAGCTCTTAGCGAAGAGCACACAAGTGTGGTTCCTAATCCTATTCAGATTGGTCATGTTCTAATAAAGACATACCAGGGGATTTTCAATTCAAGTCTAATATCTTCTCAGAATGCTGTTAAGACGTTTTTTAATGAGTGCTTATGTTAGTGAGAAGGAAATCCAGCTGTTAGACAAGTGTATCTCAAGGGGACAGGCAACAGTAGTAATTAAGAAAAATATGATAATTAGAACGCTGTTTACAGATGTGGATAGAAATTAAAGAAAAACTTAAGTCAACCCATTGGGGCAGACATATATCAAAACAGAGTTTAGGTGACATTTTCCATCCCTGCTGTTATTAGCAAAAGTAATTTGTTTTCATAAATTGTACCCTGTAGACATCACCCAAGAACATTCCTTAATTTAGATGTTAACATTTCTACTACATTTTAGCAAGCAGGTTATAACGGATCATCAGCTGTACAACCTCTAAAATGCAACAGAGCTTTGCATTTGGTAAATATGGGGGCTCAGAACTCTTACACGTGTCTTAATATTCAGAAATATATTGATTCTCTCTTAATAGCCACATGTTTTGATTACCAGAAGATGTTTGATTCATTGGTGGGTTTTGTAACAGTATAGCTTTTCCCAGTCATTCATCATTAAATGCGATCTCCTTCAGTGCTTTCTCCTCACCTCTATTTTTTTCTGAATGAGTTATGACATCGCCAGTGTCAATCAGGAAAACAACGAAGAAGGGTTATCCTTTATCCCTTTTCTATGTCCATTGGTATTTGAAGCCTTGACTGTCAATTTTCAAAGAATTTTATAACATATTGGAATTCAAATTCCTGATGTTGGCCATTTCAGCTCAGCAACATTTGTTGGCAATTGTACAGTTTAGGTCTTTAGTTCTCAAGCTTGTTCATCAGTAATACTAGAAGTTATGTGTGAAATGTCCACGATGTATTTAAATAAAAACAGTCAGTTAAATGAGATGTGTATGACCCCCTCTCTGAACTGTTACTTCAAACCAATAAGATTGTGATAGAAAGCCATGAACTTAGGCTAACCTCTGAAACCAAAGATAATTATAAAATCTTCTTTAGTTGTGTTAAAAAGTAAAAAATATATATTACATTTCTCGGGACATATTCATAATGGGAGTTTATGAATGTATATAGTACCAGTTTCACTCCTGAGACTTCTCTTACAAGCATGAAATATTGTAATCCCCTTACTCCTCCAATTATCTCTTAATATCATTTACTGTAAGGGCTACCCAAGACCAAAAATACTTCCTCCATGGGACTTGACAATATAACTGGTTGCTTAATTAATAGTGTAAAACATGCCCTTGCAGTGTTTCCTGTAAATTTAGCTATTGGTTTTGTCTCTGATGAATTGGTCACAGCAGTGGTGATGACCCTCCATAAGGGAGGCCTTACAACTGACCCAAGTAATCACAGACATATCATCCTTACAAGCCTCATCTGCTAAGCCATGGCATGTATTGTTAAGCAGACAAACAGGATTAAGTGATTTGTATGTAAAGTTTACATTTTCTCAGATGATTTGATTACCAAGATGGATATTAGTTTTCTGTGTGCAAACTTGATTAACATGGTTTCTTATGTTTATAGGTCTTGATTGTCAATCACATGCTATGAGGTGTCTTGTCATATTAAGAGGGTTAATCTCTAAGTAATGAATACCTTGTGAAGAAAGACTTTTGTTTCATATGATTCCATTCATTCTTTTATGCCAACAGTCAGGGAGTGGGGCAGTCATGAGGTGAACATGTACATGTCAGCATGGACAACACTGGTTTTAAAGTCCATTATTTGTACAGAGGCCTGCTAGATAAAGCCATTAACTGTTGTTGCTATAGTTTCCCACCAAAAGCATCACATGTATTCAATATCTGGACAGTGTACCTGGTATCGCAAATCCCAGTCATGATAAATAAGTAATACATTCATTAATACAATATTAATCATAAGGCCTGTGTGGATACCTCCAGCATTATGAATGATTTTTCTCAGAGTGGCTATAGAGATATACAGTTCAGCTTTTGACAGACTCAGCAGCAGCGAATCAGATGTGTTTTCGGTAAAAAAGGTATTATCATAGAGCAAAGAAGTAGTGCACTTCATTACTTTGAAAAGGCCTAACACGTCTGTGTCTTATCATTTCGTCCCCTTTTTCAGATATCTCTGAATTCATTATAATTTACACAGATGTGTTACGTTAGACCTTCACAAACAGAAACTGCTGTTTATCACTTAACTTTAAGAGGAATATGTTTTCACTTCTCACCACTCAGGTGCTGTTTTATTAAGCTTCTGCTCAAGCAGGCTAAAATATGCGTTTTGCTATATGTTTGATATGGTGGGGGTGGGACAGTCACAGAACTTTTTTTCCATTCAGCTTACTTTTTGGCATCAAATATCAAAACTAAAATACCAGATGGTGTGACTCATGCTTTATGTATTTCTACCAAGGCTTTAAAGAGTTACTAACGGGCAGAACAGCAAGCATTCTGAAATTGTTACAGTTAGTAGTTTATGGATTGTAATATGTACATTATTTTACTTAAAAAAATCTGTCTGTGATTTCTGGAAATGCGATGTCATGCAAAAGTTTGTTCTGAATTAACAAGATAATATAAAATAACAGCACACAAGGCTTCCAAATTAAAAAAAAAATATTTACTAGATATTCAATATATGTCATTGGTTGCTCATTTGGTTTGACTTTAGTCAGAGCAATATGAAACTGCACATTTTATGTCATTTGTGATCCAAAGAATGGAGAAAAAGTGATAACAAAAGCATAGCTTAAATAAAAGCATAAGGATTCATATAGTCCCAGGGCCATGAACAGAGATAACACATTTATTTCATAATGCCCCTTTTCCAAGGCACTGAAGAATAAAGCAGTAACTAAAATCACATGGTTCGGTACCGCTGAGTAAATCCAAATTGATTAACCCTAGTCATAGTCAGACTTAAACTATACAATGAAAAACAACTTGGCTATTTGAGTGAATTTAAAAACAACTCTTGTGGAAACAATTCCTTAAAGGAGGAACTGCACAATGCCAATAACAGCCAACTGTTTGTAAATATACAGAGAATAGCTCTCAGCCTTTCTCCAGAGGAATGTAGCACAAAGGAACTATAGAGCAAACAGTATCTCTCTAACATAACTGCAAACCTGATTATGCAGCACTTCGTAAGATAACAGATATAATATGAGGATGATGGTTCATTTAATTGGCAGTTTACTGCAGATCAGAAAGCACCAGGTAATGTACAATCCCCAGTGACACCTAATATGGGGAAGTAAGATACATACATCTGCACTGGCCATGAGATAACACAAGTAACTTGTAGAAATCTGCAACAGTCAGGCCTAAATGTCACAAATTCATGAGCTAGTGCAAACAGATCACCAGGTGGGTCAAGTGCTTTGTCCAGCTGAGATGCTGTAAGTGTTACAGACTTATTATTACACCTAGGTTCTGTATCTAGATGGGTATCTAAAGGAGCCCACCACAAAGCTGACTCTCGGTCCTTACTGAGCATTGCATTATGGAAGCTGTAGAGTGAGAAACTGCTTGTACCAGGCTCATAGTCAACAGACAGGTAGTTACTGAGCTTGTGAATTTCTGACATTTTGCCTCAGGCTCCAATCTGTAGAAAGTCAAGAATATCAACACACTTAATTGAAGCAATTGGCCTTAGCAAGTTATGGAAATTGTTGATGAAATCCTTAACGCTGAATTGAAAATTTAATGCATGAGAATTCAGGAAGCATTTCTTTTGCCCAAACTGTGTATTAAGGCAGATGAGAAACCAGACAGATGTTGGCCATATTTGACAGAGATGGAAAATTATTTTGTTTTATAATTGTTACAATGAAAGAAAGCATTGATTTTGGATGGCTGACATATTATTTTTTTACCATGTTTATATTCATAGTTAAATAATGTCAGAAACCTTTTCCTGACCACCAAGGAAGCTTAAGCCAGGTACATCTTCTACACTCCATCCTGTTTCTGGCCAGAATGAGAACTATTTAGGAAAATGAGATCTAGGTGTTTACTTAAAATAAATGTCACACAAGGGAGATGAATCCCCATCATCAACTTCCGGACTTTGTGAAAATGGCACTGCGAAAGAATAAGATGGTGAGGGAGATCAGCATGAGAGGCATTTAACCACAGTGAGTCATTGGATTATGTAAATGTTTTTGTTCCAAACAGCTGGGGAAGGGGTTTATTACAAATGCATCATGTTTTAAAATACATATGATATGGCTCATGGGCAAGTGAGCATATTAGCCCTCTGCTTTTATTAATTTATTTATTTAACATTTGTTGACTGGGAAAGTCTGACTAGGTTCCACAGATCCTGTTTTCAGCAGAGGCCCAGGGAGAAATGCTCCAGAAGCATGTCTTTAGAATGTGGGAGGAAACCGGAGTACCCAGAGAAAACCCACGTGAACGCAGGGAGAACATGCAAACTCCGCACAGAAGGCACCCCAGCCGAGAATCGAACCGGAGAACCTCTTGCTGTGAGGTGACAGTATTAACTGCTAAACCACTGCACTGCCCTATAATGGCAAATATTGTTCCACTTATAGATATTTGTAATGCCATTTGTAAGTCTTATTTAGTCTGCCAGTGTTGAAAGCCTTGTATTTTTCCCACAGTATGTTAAATACAGCATGGAGAGTTCTATAATCTATATATTCTGTATTTTCCCTTGTCAAAGTGAAATAATAAACTGTTTGAATTGGTTTTCAACCCACAGAAACCAGTCTATCTGGGGAAGTTGACAGTGTGGTCAATGGGCAGTGGGAATGTGACTCTTTAGCCAGAAAATGAAGACTATGCCAGTGTTGACATCTGTCTGTCCAGTGTTACATTTCAATGTGCAATACAAGAATAAACACACAGAGACAAAGCTTTTTGTACTGCTGCACTTCACTTACTGCCACTGTTCTATATATTTGCCTGCCCAGACAGTAGATGCATATACATAATATACATATTTTAGTCTACATACATAACAATCCACAATTTACTCTTCCTTAGGCAAGGAAAAAAGATTAACATGACCATTAGAAATATGCCAAGTGTGTCAGTACTTAACACTATGGGGGGGATTCAGTAATCCTCCATGTAAGACTAACCAAGTCTTACTCGGAGACTGCCATCTAAGACTATGACGTCAGCGCGCCATGCATATTCATGAGGGCATGCTGACTCAACTGGAAGGCTAACACGGAGCGTGTAAGACTGCAGTGGGTGTGTCAGACTGCCGAGCAGTCCAAATATCCACGCCCCTGCAACCATATAAATGTGAAAATGACAAGTGCAATGAGCGAGTCCGCTGAAATGTACACATAGCAAACAGTACACATCCTCACATACTAAACCCCTTTGTAATTGTAAAATGTAAACCTAATACATCCCCACATACTAAACCCCTTTGTAATTGTAAAATGTAAACCTAATACATCCCCACATACTAAACCCCTTTGTAATTGTAAAATGTAAACTATTTTTTTTTTTTTATAATTCCCAATATAGCTGCTGTATTTGCGCGTGTTTGCGCGTGTGTGCCCATTGCTTAGCTACAATTAGCAATTTCGACATCGAAGAGCATAATAAGAAATGTTTATGCAAATTAAGCCAAATAGTAATAGCGTAGTGGTAGAGGCTTCGCACAAAGAGGAGGCATTCCCGATTCTAGTCCCACCACTCCCCTTTCTATTTTATGTTTTAAATTAGTATATAAAATAATTCCTGACATATATGAATGAAATTTTAGTAAAAAGCATTGAAATGGCCTATGTATTAGTGAACAAAATGTATATATATAAATATAAGAAGGCGAGCAGCATTAAGGATATTGACATATAATTGCCATAGCTAAGCAGCGTTGTACCCAGCGCAATATAGTTGCCCATAGCTAAGCAGCATTGTACCCAGCACAATATAGTTGCCCATAGCGAAGCAGCGCTTTACCTAGCACAATATGTTTGTGCAGAGCTGCACACCGTGCTAACCAGCACACCGTCGGGCAATGTCGGGCAACATAGAGCAACGCAGAGCAACATTGAGCAAAGTCGCCTAAACACAGCCACACCCCCTAGCCTGTCGGGACAGTAGTAAAATAAAAAGCAATGACTAGGCTCGAACCAGGGACACTGTGCACCATAATCAAAGTACTGAACCACTAAGCCATGACAGCTTAGCATAAGCATGCACTGTTAACATACATATACTTATAAATGGAAGTTTAACCATTGCTAAGCAGGTTTGCTGTTAGCTAAGAATTTTCAAAAACGACCAATCACAAATAAGTGTGGGAAATGAGGCATATTTAAGCTCCATAGGCGGGAATACTTGCTATAACTGATTGTAGCTCCTATCTGCAGTCAGAATGGCCGTTGCTGGAGAGGGTACTCGCTTTCGAGTGCAACGGTGGGGCATCGAGGAGTCAAAATACATGGTTTGGCTCCTTGTCCACCATCATGAGTCAAGACTCCTCCAGGGCCAGTTTCAAGGGACGGAGTACAAAGCGGAGGCTTGGAACCGGTTAGCTCATGATCTCACCAGTGCCACAGGCGTCCCTCAGACTGGTGAGCATGTCCATCACCACCATGCAGACCTGAAGAGATGGAAGCAGGACCTACAGAACCGATGGATACAGGAGGCCCATGACATGCAAGATGTCCCACTACTGAGTAGGTAGCCATGGAATGAAGTATGTAAGAAATGCTATTGTAGTCTATATAATGGATAGGTATGTTTCAATATCCCTTCATTTACTTCACAGCTGCAGGTGTCCATGCTGTGAATCAGCAAGCCTATGCAGATATGCTGCTAAGGCTGTGCCACCAGGCAGGTTAGTAATTATTCTGCATGTATTGTTATATAAAATAAGTGAGAGAGCCTGAAAAAAGTGCTGTAGCCCAATAATAAAGCCATAAAATGCCCTGAATAATTTCTCTGCATGTACTGTTATATAAAATAAGTGAGCGAGCCTGAAACAGAGTGTTGTAACCTATTAATAAAGGTATAATACATCTTGAATAAGTCTTCTGCATGCACTGTAATATCAAATAAATGAGTGAGCCTCTAGAAAAGTGTGTAATGTAATTAATAAAGGTATAATACCTGGAGTGTGTCCGTGTCACTTACTTTGAAATGTTATTGTACTCTTGCATTGTATAAATAGTACTGTTGTATTAAGTGCTGTCAACCCACAGTTGGGCAGTCCCATATAAAGTGGATGAAGGGAGTGCCAGTAGCTGTGAAGCATATATACAGTCCTCAACAGTTGGTTAATGGCTGGCATGCATAGGTAAATCTGGCACACGAGTAGCTTGTTAATGTGCTCCCCAGAAATGTGAGTGTGCTGCTAGAAATGTAGGGGGCTGTAGAAATATAACTGAAAATGTCACGTGAACACATCCAGATATGTAGATTTATAAATATAAATAAAATAAATAAATACGTAGCAGTAACATCTGCATCCTGGACAGTTAGTATGTCAGATATAGGTCAGGTATATAATGAACTAGCCAAACCCATTACACAACCTAATGCACGTTGCCTAGTGTAATAATACACGTAGGGGATATGCACCTGCAATCAATAGAAATGTAGTGTAAACTATAAGTACATATAAGATGTTAATGGAGGTAACTTTTTACACCCTACTGTATGTGCATAAACAATGCAATTCCACACCTCAATAGGTATGTGTAATCTCAAAACATTTGTTGGGACATATGTCCTATTGTTCTATAAATATCTGCATTTACTTTGATGCATGTGCCCTGTTCAAACACTACAATCTTGGTGGCCTGTTGCCACCAATCATTCCTGCATGCTGTTGGAATGTCCATTGTCATTCAATATATGCATGTGTTATGCTTGTTGTTCAAATGTTGGAACCCTGGTGTGTTGAGTTAATGGGAATATTACTGCATGCTGTTACAACTAATTTGGAATGCTGTTATCTATGTTGCCATTAAATACACCTAAACACAGAACGTATGGGAAGGCCGGTCCCAGTGGACCCACCTGTCCCTCCTCAGCTGGCAATTGCACCTGGCACCAGCAGGTCCGGTGCCCAGCCCGGGCCCCCCCTCCTCCATTGGTCCTGTGCTACCTTCAGGTGGAAGCGCTGCAGGGGATGGGGCTTGCCCCCCCCCCGTGCAAGCGTGGGTGGAGGAGGGCCAACTGTCACCCATCGAAGGGTCCGGGCTGTGGTGCATAAGGAGATCCAGCATTCAGTCGCTGATCCCCTATGCCAGCTCGAGGCAAGAGTGGCATGCTTCAAGGGTGAGCCTGCCCCTCCTACGCAGCCCACAGCACAGCCAACCTCCGGGCTGTGAAGGTGCAGAGGTGACTGCCCATGGGTGGGGATCTCAGTTCCACTGTTACCATCTGTGGGCTCATGGGCTTGCAATTTCCAAACATCCTACCCCGTCAATTGGGTTCACCCACCCCATGTGTCATATTCCTCCCCTGTATGCATCTTGTGTGTCTTGTCTGTTTACCTCCCCAACCTACCTCCCACAACATACCTACTTCCCCTACCTCACATTCCACTCTCACCTAAAAAAAAAAGGGCAATCTGCTCCTGCTGGACATGTAAACTGATAATTATAATTAGCAGTACAACATACTTTGTTGTCCTCATCCCTCTCTCAGGGGTGGAAGTTTTCAAATTTCACTCCAAATTTCTAACATATGCACAGCTGTTGCTGGAAAAGAAATGGGCAGCTATGGACATTCCCTACATCCATCCTGCACATCCCGAGTTGGTTTCCCTACTGTCTTTCCCTCTTTGTGCCCCCTTTTTCACCACTTTCCTATCTCCCCATTTTCTTTTCTGTCAAAGAAATTAGCGCGGGGGTAGCGGGAGTAAGCACTTTTAAGCAGCAGTAAGTGGGTTTGAGCAAGTTTGCGCATGTGTGCACTTAGCTTAGTATTGCTAAGTGTCACGCAAACTTGTGCAAACCCGCTTGCAACTGCTTAAAAGTGCCTTAGTCACTCTTCATGGCAGGGCCCTTTTTCTACTGAGCATCAAAATAAAACACCTCTGGCAGTCTCGAACCCCAGACCTTGGACACACTACACTGCATGAAGTACCACTAAGTCACAGCAGACATACAACAAGTTGGTGCTGTAATAAATATATCATGCATTACAATGAGTGAATATAAAGGGAAAATAGAAATGCCATAACACAAATCTTGTTCTGTGAATCTTTACCAGCAGTTGTTGTGGAATTGCATGACATGACTGTGAAAAGAGAACCAACCATTCTAGCAGGAAATAATGTTACAGTAGCACTATACAAACACCACACAGTATCAGAGCAGGATAAACAGTGGCATATTTGAATAGGGCAGAGGCCATACTTCCCAACTGTGACTGCTTGTCAGGGATGTCACTGATTCGTAAACAAATGTTAGCTGTGTCCCTCTGAATCTCTCTGAAAAGTACTGACATTATGCAGAAAAGTGGGGAATTACACAATGAATAATGTCAGTAAGTAAGAGTACACACTGCATGCACATCAGAAAAGGTGTATTAATACATATGCTCTGATTCTCTCACAGTCTCAACTTAATGTCTGTAATATATTACAGGTGTACCTCACTTATATGTACCTTTCCCTGAGGCTGTTCAAACATATACCTGAGTGTATCAGAGGCCTGGCAGAGGCAGAAACACACAGGCATATCAGCTTTTCTGCTGTTACACACTCTGCAAATAGCTTTGGAAGGAGTCCCACAAGCATACCCTTATGTAGGAGTACAACACAGAAATATCAAAGGATGTAGCCATGTACTGTTAGCAACCAACTGTGACAATGCCATTGTTCCAGTGCTGAAAAGACCGGTGTGGTGCACAGACAAAGAATAATAGGCTAACCTCTGGCTACCATCTGGATATGTCCACAGGTGTGAGCTACGCAGACAGACTACTTGCTTTGATAGACTAACAGGTACACAGCAACCTTGTATGTTCAGCAAGATAAATATCACACAATAATAAATAATGCTCTCTGTACTTCTGCACCCCTACCCAAAAGAACAATATACCTGTGTATTCAGGCTCTACCAAGGATGTAGGTAGGCATACTCAGTACTGAAATTTGTCCAGTTGTCTTGAGCAGCATGTGCTAATGTCAGCACAAAAAAAACAAAAACTGTTCAGAAGTGAGTAAATTAATATTTACAGTATAGTAGTTCACAGACAGTTCACGTGCCAGAAGAATACATTGCAATAACTACTTTTGTATGGCAGTTAATTGTCTAATTAGAAAAGAAATTACATACTCCATGTATCTTGTGTTAGCATTTGGAGGGGGTGAGTAATATTCTACACTGACAAGTGTGCACTAGAAGCAGCAACAGTCAGGTTTGAGTACAACATGCAAATCACTGGCTACATCCCTAGCTTCAGATATAAGAAGTATATCAACCTTCTGACTGACACAACGGTGTCCACAGCAAACAAGCATGGGCCCCACCTTGGAAAGCTGAAAGGGCTACGCCTACCTAACTTAGCAATTTATAGCAGTGGGCTGCTATGACACTGAGTAGTGCAATTACCATACAGCAGGTTGCATGCAATAACTAAATGGTGGGCACCAATTGGTGCAGAGGCCATCACATGCACATGTGCAGATACCTAGAAAAGCAGGCTGTACTTGCTGTCCACACATGCAATATCATTGCAGCAACAGAGAGAGAGGAGAGAGAGCGAGAGTGAGAGGGAGACAGAGACACAGACAAAGACAAAGAGACAGAAACAGACAGACACAGAACAAGAAAGAGCGACATCAACAGACAGAAACCCCCCCCCCAAAAAAAAATTCTTCCTTTAAAAACAGACGGAACAGAAAAATACAAAGGAAAGGTATGTAACACATATGTATTTGCTGGCATGTAGTAGATGTTGTTGAAGAGTACTCTACATACTGTCAATCATCCATATGTGGCAGCAGTACGTATCTATATGTATCTGTACATGTGCATAGGGCAAAAGACATACTGCAACTGTTTGTCAAGGGTGTATATATATATATATATATATATATATATATATATATATATATATATATATATATATATACATACATATATATATATGTTGTTGAAGGTTGTTATGTGCATATTTCTATGTAGGTTGTAGTGTGTTGCAAAGAAAACATGCAGTGCTGGTATCTGACATGTGATGGTTAAACGCTGTGGGTATGATTTGTCAGTGTTGCAGTGTTGCAGCCAGTGAGGCCTGCTAAAGCTACATGGGCTGAGGACACCTTCAATACATTCTGCACAACACTGTGCAATATTATTACATAACTGTATATCTCACAACTGTCACAAAAGTGGACTGTATATGTGCCTATATGTACATCTATATGTACAGCAATGGATATTCATATGTATGTGTGTATGTATGTGTGTATATATATATATATATATATATATATATATATATATATATATATATATATATATATATATATATATATATATTTTATATATATATATATATATATATATATATATATATATATATATATATATATAGAGAGAGAGAGAGAGAGAGAGAGACATGGGGTCATACTTACTGCAACAGGTGCCTGGTGACCAAGGCATGGACTGAAGCTGCAGTGCCATCCCTTCTTGCCAAAACACTGCATTAACTACCACATAGGTGGTAGTCTACCTAACACCGAAGGTGTGATAAGGGAACATGGGACACAGGTGGACAGTAGCCTCCCCTTTGATAATCACAGTGCCACACTAGTCATGCACTCTGTCTACATGGTACACGTCATCACAAAAGGTGTGTCATCTAGGGAAATATAGGTTAGTGTTCCCCATCACACTTAAAACCCATTATAGAGTACAATGCCCCATGTGGTGTGTACCTCACATAACAACTACAGCAACTGGAAAGGCCACAGATATACCTCACAAAGAGTAATACTGGCCTCAAACAGATGCCCTATGCAGACCGACTCACAAAACCACAGCTAGACCGTGTTGCATACCGCCTACCCAGAGGTGACCTCTGCCTAACATACAGAGCTATGTCACACCCATAGCTGTTGGACATCCTCCACGTAAACATATTACAATCCCTCCAAGATACACGCTCTAGGGCCCTAAACCTTGTCAGCTCACTTAACAGCACATGCTGGAGGGATAGATTCCTATCTCAGAGACATGCCATATTCTGGAACAAATCACCTATCAATAGCAAACAAAGCTCCTCATTAGCAGTTGTCATAAATACTCCTGATGATTAGTTGGGAGATAGGAAATACACCCTGGGAATCACCTCTGTGGCTCTGGTTGACAGGGGCAAGTGAAATTAAATTACATGTGTGTCAAAGGCCAGGGTAGCATATGGCTAGGCTGCTGTAGGCCCTAGGGCCAATAGCATATTACCTACCTATGACACGATGTACACACACATGTACTTAGTGCAATAATTGCTATGTGAGGTTGACTGAGTGTGATGGTGAATGTGTTGGTGAATGTGTGCAAGGTCTGTAAAGGTGTGATAGCTTAGTGTGAAATTGTTTCTATCATTGTCGTTTGTGTCCTAGCTGTGATCCCAGCAAAAGATGTGTATGCTATTGCTAGGCAGAAAAGGTAGTATGGCATATGGTGTGACGTAGTCCCTTTTTGTCGACTGTGGTGTCCCATTGTAGGCTAAAGCAATACTTGTATGCTTAGTGAGTGGTACTGCTGGTGAATCCAACTCCCATATGAACTGTAGTACTACCTGAAGCTGTAGGCCTAAACAGTACAGTATGGTGTATGTTCACATTGCTTGGAAACACTGTTTTGTGTGTTCCCTGTAGTCCTCACAGATTACATACCTCAGGCATAAGGTTTTGTAAGTAGTGACACACAGTACTGTATGGTACACAGGTAAAGCTCATCTGGGTTGGCATACATTTGTGTGTTGTATGTATGTCTGATGTATGTGTAATTATGCCTGTACCATGCCCTCAATCATATGTGTGTTACAGGGTATACATGTGTATCTAGCAACATGTATAGTCTAGTACAGCAGTATGCCACCTATATTAACAACTGTGTACATATGTTAGGCAGGGGTTTGGCATCAATGACTAGGGTGGTATACTGGTAATACTGTAATTGTACTTTACATTCATTGCAATAGATGACATCTTTCTTTATGCATTAGCTTGATATATACCTCCTGTGGCTAGGTGGTGCATTGTGTCACATACAGTGTGCCATGTACTGGTGTATAGTCTTACATACTGGCTTCTCTTTGCTGCTGTGCAGAACATGGTTTGATATATAGAGCGTGCCAGGCACTGTCATCCAGTTGTGGCCTGAGCACTAATATGTGGTATTGAACGTGTGTATCCTCTGACAGCCAATCGGATGCTATATATGGCAGTTAATCAATATCTGTACTTTAGAATGTTAAGTGTGCCACATGACTTGCTCACACATATTGTTTAATTGTCTTCCAGGGGCATGGCCCACCAACGCAACCCGTGTTATACAGCTGCAGAGGAACAGGAAATAAACAGCAGCTTGGTGCAGCACTACACCCTGCTGTTCTCCAGAACCAGCCAGGACCAGCATGAGCGGACTGCATTGTGGCAAGATCTTGTTCGTCGGGTAAATGACATAGGCATGCATAACCGGACATATGAGCAGGTACAATATCACTGTAGTGATTTAATTAGACATGTCCGGCGGCTTGCATCTGATATCCATAGACAACAGCTTGCCACGGGTGGTGGGGTAGCCATTCATCCCCCAACTCACCAGAGTGGAGGAGCTGCTCATAAGCGTGGTGGCTCCTGGCCAACAACAGGAACAGCAACATACATGTGTCATCATGGAGGCTGGAGCCACCCAGCATGTTGACATGGAGCATGCAGGTAACATGCCCTATCTGTAGACTACTGTTACCTGTATTGGTAGATTATGCATATGTGTGATGTGTACTGTGTGTTTAGCAGTTGTGCTGCCTGGTGTTGTGCAATACTGATATTTGGAATATAATCTGTACACCTGTGACTGTTGACTGTTGTGCTACTGTAGTTTAGCAAACTCACAGTAGCAATGCCACAGTTGTGGCCACTGACAAACTGTCTCATATTCTTGTAGGTCCCTCTGGTGTGACAGCAAGGCAGCCAGTCGATGCTGGCGAGTGTGTTATAAATTTAATATTGCTAATGAAATGTGCATGTCATAGGTGAGGTGTAGGCAATGTATACTTAACACACCTATGCATAATGCATGCTGTGCATATTTGCTGTGAGACTATGCACATCTCAGTAATGTCTGTAGCTGTCTCAATCACATGCAAATCACAGAGCATCACACACAATTGTGGCAACACTGTACTGGACATTGGATAGGCATAGCTGATACACATGTACACAACATACACAACTTTGTCATACGCAGTGCACATTAACATGCTACACATGGTGTATCCAGACACCCGCTGTAAGGTCACACTTCAGTATCCCACATGTCATCCACACAGCACACATAATATACCTGAGGGGTAGAGGCCTATCATGGGGCTGTGCGACACTCTTCAACACATAACACATTCATGTTAGGCAATGCTCCCTATTGGGCACCTTACAAACCCATGTAACAAGTGGATGTGTAATTGTGAATGTAGCCACGGTACTGCAGTTCAGGTGCAGCATGCTAAGTGGCGGTCTGGCACACATTAGTAGCCTTGAGTGACCACATGATGCATGATGATGATGGCTCATGGTACTACACCCCATCCAGTTACAGTGACCATAGTACTACACATAGCAGTCATTGCTATGCACCTCAATGTTGTGTGTGTGCAAACATATGCACCTATACACAATATGCATAGCAATCACCATTTGTACAAAGTGACACATATATGTCTTGTAATGCTATTGAGTGTATAGGTCACATGACACACATTGGGTATGTGTGATGTTTAATTTTGCAGTCATGTTGTAGCATGCCATGTCATGGCTGGCATTGGCATGTCCACAATATGTCCTACACTCATCATAACCACTGTACAATGACCATGTTGAGCAATGGTATTCCATCACATATACATGCACCACTCATCCTGTGTGTATACATAGCATGCATGTGCTAAACCTGTGTCCACAATTATCTGCTACAGACACAGGCACTGTAATCAGAAATGGATATCTATGTGACACACAGATACACATCCAGTCATGGTATGTATACCTGTGAGTGATGGTGCACAGGACATTGCAGACCTTTTAATACTGGCACAGCAATGTTGTGTCCATGTACACATTGTGTTTCAGGGTGAGGCCAATCACTGAACAACAACACACATGCATCAAAGCCATGTATACTGTTATTAACAAGGGCTGTCTACACTCGTACTGCATGGTCTTGAGCAACACATTTTCTGCATGCTGACACGTGTGATATGACTGTATGCCTTGTGATACTGTAACCCACTTTCAACCACTATTGAGTATGTTTTGGATTGCTGGTGGTGTATGTGAGTATTTGCTCTAGTGAGGAGTGTATTTGTGTGCATGTGTGCATGTGTTCATGTGTGTATGTGTGTATGTGTGCATGTGTTCATGTGTTCCTGTGTTCATGTGTTGATACTGTAACCCACCTTCAACCACTATTGAGCATGTTTTGGATTGCTGGTGGTGTGTGTGGGTATCTGCTGTAGTGAGGAGTGTATTTGTGTGCATGTGTGCCTGTGTTCATGTGTGTATGTGTGCATGTGTTCATGTGTTCCTGTGTTCATGTGTTCGTGTGTTCATGTGTGCATGTGTTCATGTGTTCATGTGTGGATGTGTTCATGTGTTCATGTGTGCATGTGTGCATGTGTTCATGTGTGCATGTGTGCATGTGTGCATGTGTGCCGACATCATGTACAGGTCGTAAATTGCATTTCCTGTCTTCCTCCCACAGGTGCTGTGTTAGGGCTGGTTCACTGCAGCAGGGAAACTGATGTCACTGAGCCACATAGTGATAATGAAGATAGATGTGTTGAGGCACAGGCGTGTTTGCCAGGGTCTGTCATTGGGCCACCAATCGACAGTACACAGCTGTCCACCCCATCCATGCATACAGTCATACTGCCAATACATCCATCACCAATGCCCATAGCTGAGGGACAGCATACAGTTGGCATTGGCCAGGACACTGTGGTATCCATGGCACATGCATCCCAACACAGCAGTCATACCCAGATGTCTGGAAGGGTACCACATAGGCAGATGTCCAGGGGTTCTTGTAAGAGTACTGCTGCTCATCATGCCACTGGCAGATGTGCCACAGGTCTGACAACATCATGAATGTTCCAGGCTGTCATGGAGGCACAGGCACGTATGGAACGGTACACCAGACAGGGACTAAGGGCACAGAGGTCACATAACACCACCGTCATTGACAGTATCCATGACCTAGCAGGTGCCATCCATCAGTACACCGAGGTCACTGATAGATGTTGGGGAGAGACATTAGATATCCTCCACAATGTCATGTCCATGTGTCAGGACAGTGCGGGACGGTTGAGACGTCGACGTGGATGTATGCCAGCAACATCAGCAGCCGGCAGTCACCGCTGACATCCCTCAAGCCACAGCTGCTCCCGTAGTGCCAGTACCAGCCCCAGCAATGTTGGGGGTGGGATGTCCATAGAATGTCCTAGAAGACCATGTGCACATGGCTCTGGACAGTACCAGCAGGGACCTGTGTCCAGTGTACATCCATCCACCTCTGGGGATAGTACCCAGTCTGGCTTAGTACCTGATAGTGTCAGTAGCACCCCTGCCAGGCACAGGTACCGTATCCGTGGCCAGAGATGGTGATCTGTAAAGCCTTGCAGGTACAGTCTGTGGCTGTCCCACAAATATCCATATATGGCAGACACATGGTGGAACTGTGTGCATGCAAACACACACACATACTCCAGACACCTAGGGCTAACACATACCCACACACATTACAACAACATTGGCCCATTCCAGTATTCTTGTCCCTCACACACACACACACACACACACACACACACACACACACACACACACACACACACACACACACATTTCAATTGGATGGCTCACTGTAGGCCTCTGGCAAACCAACAACACACCCTGTGCATATGATGAAACCTGTGCCGCCTCCTGTCATCTGTAACATCGATGCAGGAACAGGCTACCATGGTGCTGATGCACATGGTGTCTATATAGCAGTATAGTAATGTTAGCATGTTGTCAGCAGTAGGATGTAATGATATGCTTGAAGATGTAGCTGAGCAGGCATGATGCATTAAAGCTATGATTGTCATTGTAGAGTTGTTTACACCAGTGTTAGTTCCAATTGTGTATTGTCCAGCCACATGCCACTTGGCTGATGTGTGCAGTATTGTCAGCATGTGTTAGAGAGTGGACAGTATGTGTGGGATGTGTGTACAGTGTACAGTTGTGAACATGGTGGAGGTGCACTGTCTGCATGTACGGTCATAGTGGACACATGGTCAGGGTGACATGCTCTGTATTACACAGTAACACTCCATAGTTTCTATTGGTGGCCAGTATGTATTGCACTTCACACATTCCGGAACCTGACTACACGTGTGTATGACATGGTTTGATACTGTGCTGTGGGTGATACTGTTACTATCTGTCATTGTTTTGCATTCTGGTAGTATACATCAATTCAACAGCCTGACCATAACCAATCGTTAGATGATGTCTTGACAACCGACACACAGATATAGGACACACAGCAACATTTGGATCCTTCAGGTATTATACAATGCCAGTAACCACTGGTATTCACCTGCACCCATTACTGAGACCATTCCTGTTTGGCATATAGCTCTCTTAGGTACAAGCAATCACAGTAGGGAAATGTCCGTCCACATCTGGTAATGCATACTGTGGCCTATAATGCATTCTCCAGATGACACACACATCCTCCACAAGGGTATCATACAGACAGATGCCTGTTGTCAAACCCGTGCTGTAAAGCTATAAGCCAAACTAAGCATAGTCATCCACCTTTATGGAACATATTATCCCCACAGTACCACATAGGTAGTAGCCACCAACATGATGAACAGGTACCGATGTGTACATGCAACCAAGTGTTATGTCATCTCTCCTTTGTTAATCACATTTCCAAAGGTATTTTGGAATCCCTTGGTGGCTCACATAAGCAATGAGGGGTCTGCATGCATATCCACATAGGTTGTTCTACACCTGTTATGAATAGTCATCATTGACAGACTTTGCTGCATTTGAACAAGTCTGACATATACCTCGGACATAGACCTTCACTCACACATTCCAGTAGGAACCGTAATGACTTTGTGTGACACAGATGACCTAGGCCAGGGATCACTGCAGTGGCTGGGCTTGTCACAAGTATACAGATGTGACCTAAGGTCTGGGAAACAACAGCACAGTCTGTCAAGGATGACAGCTGTGTTCTTGGACAAAGCAGGGTTCCCACACATGCATTCATTGAGGTAACATGTACGGATATGTATTTGCCACACAGCTAGCTCACATGTGCAATGCATACTGATATGTCATACAGTGATAAAAGCAAAACCCACAACACATTGCCCAACAGTGTCACACACATACAGCACATACACTCACCAAGTGCAGGATTCAAACCCCTACCTAACTACTTCATGATACTAGAGGAGTATGCATTAACACGATGCACTATGCACATTACTGGGAGTTCTCTTTTCCACAGGTATATTTATAGGATGGTGACATCATCAGACTTGACAAAGGTTAGTTTACCGCTTTTGAGGTCTCTTACTACTCTCCTAAAATGTTGCTCCTTCCCAAGGAGACAACACACAATCACTTGTCCAGTGCAGGATTCAAATCCCTACCTAACTACTTCATGATACTACAGGAGTACGCATTAACATGACATGCTATTCACATTACGGGGAGCTCGCTTTTCCACAGGTATATTTGTAGGATGGTGACATCATCAGACTTGACAAAGGTTAGTTTACTGCTTTTGAGGTCTCTTACTACTCTCCTAAAAGGTTGCTCCTTCCCAAGGAGACAACACACAAACACAAACACTTGTCCTGTGCAGGATTCAAACCCCTACCTAACTACTTCATGATACTAGAGGAGTACACAATAACATGACCCACTATACACATTACTGGGAATTATCTTTTCCACAGGTATATTTGTAGGATGGTGACATCATCAGACTATATGAAGTGGGTTACATTAGGTGACATTAGATGGGCTACATTGAAGGAATGTCTAAACACTTTGGGCATGTGATCATCAAAGGTGAGTTTACTATCTACCTGTGTCCCCAGGGCCATACTGACTTTCTCCGTACATGCTGGATTATCACCTATGTGGTAATTTGTGTGCACTTTGTTTTACCCAAAGGGGATGACTATGCATTCTTTGCCATTCAGCTTGAGGGCATTGTTTTGACACCAGGTATCTGTCTCTGTAAGACACTTCTGGAGGATGTCTGTGTCAGCTGTACGGTCGATTATGGACCACAGTTACCATTCATCTGCAAACCTGTTAAGTCATACACCTGCAGTGCTTCCCTGTACCTCTGAGCAGTATCTACTGAACAGGTGGGGTCCCAGGACCAAGACATGTGTGTGATGCCATTTGTGACTGGCTTAGAGTTGGACATGGCACCCGCAACTACGAACATGTGTGTTTGATCTGTGAGCCACTTGGCCACCCATCCTGTGACATAGCTGTTAATGTTCAAGCTGGTACACTTGTCCATGATGACAGAGTGGGGAATGGTGTAGTAAGCCCTTAGTGAGGTCCAGGTGGGCTGTGTGGGCTACTTTCACCTCCATCTATGTTCATGGTAACTGTTTTAATTAACTCAACTAGGTTTGGGAGCCAGGCTCTGCCTTTAATAAGGCGAAGTTGTGTAGAGTCCAGTGTCTGGAGATCTCCAATGTCTCAGTGTATGGGTTCCATGACAATTGGCTCGATAGCTCTGTAGACCCGGCTGAGTAGACATATTGGGCAATGGTTTCCAGGTTCTGTTTTACCCTTTGTGGAGCTGGATGACTGTTAGTGTATGCCATTCTTTGGGTACATAGCCTGTGGTACGGTTGAGTCTGGACAGTGAATGTAGGTGAGTGTGTAGTTCCTTATGGGCCTAGTGTAAGATGCAGCCTGGGACAACATACAGTCACATTGATGCTATGTTCTTAGCTTTGGTGAGGGCTGTCTTTACCTGCATGTCCATGACGTCTGGGTCTCTGCATCCTTCTGTGATGGACACAGGCCCTTTTGGGGGTGATGGGGGGGAGTTTACACTGAACTTGTCCCCTGGATGTGGGCAATGAAAGTTGGTTTGGTGTATTTCATTCCCTTTTTCAGTAGCTGACAGCATATTTGGAAGTTGACACCTACATGTCCGGTATAGCTACCGAAGGCTTTGTGGTTGTTATTCTTACATGCCTTGGCTATTTGTCTTTAGAAACTATCCTTGGATTATTTTATGAATGATCATTGTTTCTTCCTGATAATGATCAGTGATACCTTTCCTTTAGTGAAGTTGGATCTATCATGTGTTAGTTTCCTCCTTCTCTTGTCTAGCTTATTTATGGACAACAAACACCTGCTTGTTGTCCTATTTTTGGAGGAGTGCATCTTGGTTTTATTTGTGATGTCTCATTCCATGCATCCCTGTAGATGCTCATAGGATGCACTTGTAAATGTTTCTGCAGATTGCATACCATTATCCTATAGCAAGAGGTCTTCAGAACTTTCCACTTTGGTCTTGGGAAGTGTGCAGTTTGCTTTTGCAAATGTCTTCACAGTGCTTTCATTGACTGGGTGCGGGGGCGGGATGTGGATGTCCAGTGTGATTACTTCATGATCTGATATTCCCAGTGAGGGGTTTATCTCTGTTGTGGAACACTGGTACCCCATGTTGGTGATGATCATGTCCAGTATGTTGTCACCTGTAGTGGGCGTGCTGACCAGCTGTTCTAGGGTGTTAGAGTTTCTTAACTGTAGGACACATTGGGCAAAGGTCGTTGTATACAAGTAATTCACACACTCAATGTTTGGGTAGTTGTAATCTCCTCATATAACGGTGTTTGATAGGACCTTTATATTTGCCGTTGTTCTTAGGAATACTGAGTGAGGTTCCTGAGACAAGGTACGTGATCTGTAACAGGCTACAATCTGATGGGCAGCTTTGCCCAATGTTATTTGCACTTGCATGGTCTTCAAGGCCTCATGCTGTGCCAGTAACCTGAAGGCATTGATATCCATAAGGTAAATGGCTACACCCCTTCCTTTTGTATTTCCCTCGTGGTTTTGGGTCCAAAGTTCAGAGTGATTGTGAATGTTTTACGTCAATCATATCCAGCAGCTCTATGTTTGACATAGCTTTGTACGTTAGGCAGTGAACACCTCTGAGTAGGCGATATCCAAGGGAGTACGGATGGAGCATTTTGCGATGGTCTGTGTATGGCATGTATTTCAGGCCACTAATGCTCTTTGTGAGGTATTGCTGCTGGCTTTCCAGTTGTTGTAGTTGCCTTGTGAGGTACATAGCAACAGTGGCATTGTACTCTTTTATAGTTCTAGTGAGTGGTAAGTAGAGGAGAACAATGTCCTCTTTTATTCTGCATGAGACACATTTTGTGATGAGGTGTGCCACATAATAGGGTTTCCTGACTACTGTGGGAATGTGCTTATCACAGTTTTAGCCACTGACCACCTGTGACCCAGGGTCTCTTGTCACACTTACAGTGTGAGGTATACTACCACCTATGTTGTAGTTCTTGGCTATAGAGATTTTAACAAAGGTGATGATAATGCACATTCTGGCATTGAGCTACAGCCCATGGCTTGGACAACAGCCATCTGTCTCAGTGAGGCCCTTTTGTAGGATGTCCACATCTTTAGTGTTTACAATGATGGTTCCTAGTTTGCAGTCCTCTGGAAACTTCAGTAGCCACAGAACTTCCATGTTAATGTTGACTTCAGGGAAGTAGATACTACACGGCCTGGGAAGTTATCTAGTCCCGTGGCTGCTGTGATACTGGCTTCGGAGAGTGTTTTTTACCTGTGCAGCCATGATGACAGCAACTTTGCAATCTTCTATTATAGACATGTGCTCTTTCATGGGTGAGAGGGGGGTAAAGTTAACACTGATCCAATCTGCCAGGATGTTGCCAATATCAGTTGGCTCTGTACATTTAGTGCCATTGAGCTGTAACTCAGAACAGATCTGAGTGTAACCATGACATGGACCTGTCTGTTGGGAAGAGATCTCCTGCATTGACAGTATGCAACAGAGTACAGCTTGGGTTACATTCATTCTTGTTGCATGGGGCAACTATTTGAGGCCAGTAATCCTCTTGTTAAGGTACTTCATTGGTCTTTCTAGCTGCTGAACGTGCCTAGTCGGATTCATTGTAAGTGTGTTGTGGTACTCTCTGACAGGTCTGATGACTGCTGAGTAGTGGCAACCTCCTTTGACCTAGATGCACAGACCTTGGCAGTTTGTGTGAACACATAGCAGGATTTTCAGACAACTTTGTGAATGTGTTTCTGGAAGTAGAGATGACTATACACATTTGTCCATAGATCCCTTATTATCACATCCATATTTAGCCTGTGTGTGTCAGCATGCCCAGTATGACCTTTCAGTATCTTCCTGCCTGACATTTACTTCGTTTATTTAAGTGTGTGAGCATGCCAGTATGACCTTTCAGTGTGATGCTGAATGAAATCCACTACATTTGTTGTAGTGTGTGAGCATGCACAGTATACACATTTACACTATATGTGTATGGTAAATCAAGGTGTATTTTTACAGCAGGGCTCACCTTTGTGTCATAGATCAACAGGGATCATGCTGTTCCTGCAGGGCTTCCATGAGAAGCTTTGCATAGACCTATCAACATTTCTACATACAGGGGGGACAGCTATTCTTTGTACATTTCTACCCGTGGGCACACTGGATTGTTACTGTGGGTGTACATAGGATGTGGGTTTCACCTGACACTTATACACATTTGCTGTGCCTGCACTGCCATGTACAGGACACCATTACAGTCTGTACTGTTGCCTATCGCACTGGCTTGAGGCATACTACTGTACTACAGATCTTAGCATCCATTGTCACACATATATTAGCTTGCGACTTCATAGCCTACACAGCCCACATCACAACGCCTGGCCTGATGTTCTCTGTCTGCATAGGCGTGTGGGTGAGGTTACCCATTTGCCTCATTAGGGGTATGATACAGCATTGCTTTGTGTTTGCATTAGTGTACAATTGTCCTGCTGTGTCTGTGCCACTGTAATGCTATCATGGCTTAGTGGTTCAGTACTGTGACTATAGTGCACAGTATCCTGGGTTCAAGCCCTGTCACTACTTTTTATTTTCATGCTGGCCAAACCAGACTGCTTAAGGAACAGTAAAGCAGATATGAGCATGTTTAACTGACTTTGCTCAGCTTTGCCCGACCTTGGACAACATTGCATGAGCAATTTTGTTTACATATACTAGATATTGGTAAAAGCTGCTTAGCACTGCTTTATATTGCTTAAAACATGGCAATCATGCCTCAGATGGTGCTGCAGGGCTGCCTATGTCGGATGCACATACTACACTCCCTATGCATGTTTGGAAACAGGTAGTGTCAAATTAGGCATCCCTTTTATTTTATGTGCGAGTCAGAGAAAGGTATCATTTCCAGGGTTCCTACTGAGCCAGTGTATGTGCTATGCGTTGCCTCTTTGCCAAGGCCAAGGCATACTGGGCACGCCTCCTTCTGCCTACTGGGGCAGGCTCAGGTTGTTCCTCCTCTGAGTCATGCTGTGCCTGTGCAGGCCTTGGCAATGGTGGGGGGCTGTTTGGCCCTGCCCCATGCTGTCCCTGCTGCAGCTGTTTTCGCAGGATCATATTGTGTAGCATGGCACATACCATGACAATTTGGGTACATGTAGTTGGTGAGTACTGCAAGGCTCCACCAGATGTGTCCAGGCACCGGAACCATGACTTGAGCATCCCAAACACATGCTCGATTACATTTCTTGTTTGTACGTGTGCCTCATTATGGAGTTCTTGTTCAGGTGTGTGTGCATTTTTGATGGGTGTCATCAGCCACGGCTCCAGTGCGTATCCAGCATCCCTCACTAGGTGACCGTCAGGGATGTCCCCATTTGCAAATGTCTGGTACAGCT
This sequence comes from Protopterus annectens, assembly GCF_019279795.1. Classification (NCBI taxonomy): domain Eukaryota; kingdom Metazoa; phylum Chordata; order Ceratodontiformes; family Protopteridae; genus Protopterus; species Protopterus annectens. Next base: position 1,154,404,764 of record NC_056747.1, on the reverse strand, counting down.
GTGACAGATGCCAGATATGGGAATCGTGGTAGCTTCCAGGGCAGCCAGCACACACATTCAGTATTATGCCCTGGGCATCGCAAATGACCTGGCAGTTGATGGAGTGGAAGCCCTTGTGGTTGATGTAGGCCCTACCCCGCTCACTAGCTGGTCCTTTGATGTGTATGTGCATGCAGTCAATTGCACCCACTGCCTCAGGGTATTCCACTATTTGCTGGAAGAGCTGCATATTGCTGGCCAATACCTCATGGGAATTGGGGAAATATACACGATCACCGACATGTGCTGACATAGCATTCAGGAACTGGTGCAGTACCCTTGATGCTGATGCCTGTGAAATCCCCATCATATCACCAGTTGGTCTCTGGAAGGTACCTGTTGCTAGTATTCTTAGGCCAACACATACCTTGGTTTACACTGGGATGGGTTCCCCTCTGTTGGTTCTGTGTGTGAGGTGTGGCCTGCACAGCTCAAAAATTTGCTGCAGGAGCTCTCTGTCCACTCTATAGCACTCCACTATCTCCAGCTCATGTAGCCCCTGGTAGGTTACCCTGGGTCTGTATACTCTTCTCCGTCTCCTCACTGTGGATTGCTCAGCAGCATTCACAATGGCACCACCCTCAGCATCTTGCACATGTTGCCTTATAACAGCAATGGCAGCACCTAACATTTTTTTGTCTCAGTTTCAGCTTTTTAAGTTTTCACTTCTCTTTGTTGACTGCAGTGTTGCAGTGTTTCTGAGAAAAACATGGAGGAATGTTGTTTGCAGAGTTTTAGGTGCTGGTCTGGGCTACTGTACTGCCTGTGTAATTGGCTGATTCTGATTGATTTCACCTGGCAGCTCTGCTAGTTCTCCTTGGTTAACTTCCTACTACTTCTTTTCCTTCCTTTTCCCTTTCTGTTTCCACAAGGGGCAGCGACGCTCAAACAAGTGCAAACATGCACACACGAGTGCACATGCGTGCACACAGGCTTACACAAGCTTACACAGGCTTAGGCAGGTGCACATTCATGTATACATGCTTAGACGGCCTAACACAGGCTTACACGGGCTCACACCCATGCACACAGGCGTAGGCAGGTTTACATGCGTGCACACGCACACAGTGTAAGTAACTTTGCAAGAAACTTCAGTGATAGCCACGGCGTACACCTTCAGTTTCTGGATTTCAGTTTGGACAACTGTAGACACACCTCTTTTAGTCCTGAGTAACTCACAGCAAACACATGCCACTCTGCTCCAATCAGCTTACAGTCTTTTTGATACATAAACCCTCATGATGTCACCCATCTTCTACTCTGTTACTGCCCTTATCCTACCCTTACACTCTAGGGACATGGTTCACATAGCAGGAAAATTGGGATTCACTATCCTTATCCTCATTTGCATAGGATTGCCTACTAATGCTTAGTTACATCTCTCAGACTGAGCTTCCCCCTTAGCAACCTCTACTCAATAGCCATGTTGTCTTCAGCCTGCCATTCACTTGCATGGCAGATGAATATTTTGAATAAAATCCCTATTTGTGGCTTTTATTTTTTGTTTTTCTGGTTTTTAGAGCGCAGCACATTTGTGTGGTGCTGCGCTACGCTTAAACATCAGAGATCGAGGAAAAAAAATAGTTTTTTTTTTTATTTTGCAACGGAAAAAAATGCCAATGGCCATATATTTGGCCATTGGCATGCTTCCTCAACTGGATGTATCCTTTATTTGGAGCTGTCATGGCTCTGTTTTGCTATTTGCAGAATGGTACTCAGTTGCCAACCGAGTACATTTCTACAAATAACACTACTCTTGCTCGGACAGGTTAGTGTTTCCTGGATCGCAAATTTACCTTATTTGCATAGCTTTCAGCAGCAAATGAGGTAATTTGCATAAACTAACCCTGTCCGTGCAAGAGTCGTTTTAGGAGCTCTCTTGCACGTCCCTGCCGTTGTTCCTGGATCGCTCGGCAGACATGTTGGCTGCATGGAGTCTTACTCTAGTCTTAGACTCTGTGCAAGCCTTCGTGAATCTGGCCCTATGCCTTTCATCTTTTATTGCATTATCTTTGTAACCATATAATTTTTTGTTTTATTTATTTATACTTTGTTGACTAGGTTAGTCCCAGTAGGCCGATGGCCTCTTTTCAGGGGAGACCCAAGGTGGTATTCATTCTGAATCTAGCTGGTTTGGCATTATTGTCTCTAAACTGCCAGTCTTGATCAACAGGCATTATCATAAGAGCATTAATATAGTTTTATGTCCCAAAATAGTAATGTACAGCATTGATTTATCACGTATTACTTACTTTAACAGCAGTTATAATCATTCAGCAGTTATAATCATTCAGTAATTAAGCAAGTGTACTCCCATGCAATCATTGCCTGGGGTGGCTTCTTAAGTATAAAGGATATTGTTTCTGTGCAGTATTATGACAGCAGCATCCTGACTGCTCAGTGTTAGGGGATGACTTCAATCATCTCTTTAGAAATCTGATCTGTCATCCCTTTTGAAGTGTGAGCCTGGCTGGTTAATTCACTCAGTAAAATGCTTGCAGTCATCCATCCTTCTTTTTTAGATGCTTTATGCCCCGTACCTGCTATCGAGCCTACCCCTATCAAACTGAGCCCTGTCATCTCCCATAATAGGGACATGCTTAGTACAGAATGGAGTGAGTCTTCCACAGGGGGCCAACATACATTCAGCAATGAAGGTTCTTTGTGCTTCTGCCCACATTCACACTTTTAGATCTTCCCATCTGGGGGCATGTACCTGCATCCCTGTCCAAAGTAAGTCTGTCTTTCCTCCCAAGAGTGGGGCTTTGTGGTGTATTTTCTGGCTTGCCCATGAGCAGGGAAATATAGTTACATGTCCTGCTACTAATGTCTTTATGTGGGGGGAGGGGTTCTACTAGGGCCTAGCTCCACCTCCCAGTAGTAATGTATGCTCCTGCATTAAGTCAGGGAATACCTACCTCCCTCTATGCTCTGCATGTAGGCTCTTCCTCATACATAGAGAAGGGCTACCTTCAATGGTTTGGACAGTCATAGCCCCTGCCCTTTGCTCCACCAACACCTATTATCTGTGCTTAATGCATCTGCCTAACACTGGCATGGCAACTAACCTGACCAAGAGCACGAAATTCCGTCTCCCAACAATATCATATTCCCAGTGATGGATTAGCCTTAACTTTTCATTTACTGTTCTTCTCTGCCTAGCTCTTCCAGTGCCCAAACCTCTATTCAAAGCCAGGTCATCTGGGCCAATGTCCAGGACTTTATCCTTCTGCACCACAGAGATGGGGTTTATCCATCCTTCTTCATTTAAAGTTCTGGTCATGCATCTGTGTTCTAGTTTCAGTGGCTGGTGACAGAGGTCGTTATGTCTGTGTGATATAATCTTGCTGATATCCTGGTTCCTTACTACTTTAGTATCTGTCATAGGACTCTGAACCATCTGTTTGTTTAGAACTTTTAAACTGGTTTGCATGTACTTTTCATGTATCATTTTTAAGTAGAACTTTATTGCACAGCACATATTTCCATATCACCTGACCATACCTCTCAACTGTCCAGATTTTTGCAAAATATCCAGATGTTTGCCTCATATTTTTGGTCTATTTTATATAAGACCCACCACCCTGGCTGCAGACCTCCTCCCAGCAGACTATCTGCAAAAGACTGCTGACACCATCGCATACTCCATCTCAATCTTGATCAACAGAGCTATATCTGAAGCTACTGTACCCACTATATGGAAAATTGCCCATGTCATACCTCTCCATAAAGGAGGCAGTTCCACTGGCCTTTCAAACTTTAGATCCACAGCTATTCTGTCAACTCTAGCTAAAATTATGAAGAAGTGTGTACACATACAGCTCGTGCACTACCTCACACAGAACAAGCTGTTGTCCAACTTTCAGCATGGTTTTAAGCCACACCACACTACTACTTCTGCCGTCCTCTCTTTCTGTAACATCATTAACCATAGCCACAATAATAACACACTATCGTCAGCACTCTTTCTATTTCTATCCAAGGCTTTTGACATGGTTGACCACAAAATGCTTATAAATACCTTGAAGGCCTTCTCCTTAAACAACCATGCACTTCAATGGTTTCAATCCTACCTGCAGGACAGGCAACAGGCAGTCCTATGGCAGGACAAGCTATCATCTCGCCTACCCATCACATTAGGAGTCCCCCAGAGTTTGATACTAGGACCCCTTCTTCTCTCCATCTTTATCAATGACCTTCATTCAGTCATCCCAGATGCTACCTGCATTCAATATGCGGATGACTCTACCTTGATTTGTTCTGACACCTCACCAGCTACTTTATTCACATTAACCCAAAATACCTTCAGTACAGTGGAAACATGGCTCTCCAATCAGCATGTAATCCTAAACCCCAACAAAACTAAGCTGCTCCTCTTCTCCCCCACATGCAAGACCCCCCCCCTGTCATCCTTCAACATAACCACTATCATCTTCCCAGAAGCCCAAACTAAACTACTGGGTGTCATAATTGATAACAACCTGAAGTTTGATGTGGATATCAATCAAACTACCAAAACCATTAATAAAAAACTTGGCTCTCTTTACAGAATCAAACCTTTTCTTACCCCACTTGCTAGAACTGCAATTGCCCGTTCCCATCTGCTATCAACTCTTCTCTACGCCTCACCTCTATTCTCCAACTTAAACAAAACAGATCTTAATAAACTATCATCCTGCTATAACCACATTGCCAGATTTGCTACTAGCAAAGCCTACTGGACACACCACTGTCACAACCTAAATCACCTAGTATGGCTTGAACTGCCAAGCCTACTGCAGTTCAACCAGCTAATAGGGGCACACAAAGTCCTTTACCAACCAGAAAATACACCTGCATTAAAAATATTATCAGCCCCTACACCAGCACCCAGCCACTGCGATCATCCACTAGACTCCTAGTTCAAACATACAAATCCATCTACTCAGCTGGGGACTCTCTGTTTGCCAACTCTGTAGGGAAAAACAAGGAACAGACTCCCAGCTGACTTGACCCTAGAACCCTCACTAACTCAATTCAAAAACAAACTCAAGAAATACTTCAAAACTCATTGGTTATGTCCTTGCACTAACCCCGACTAGTGACCTCTCTATTTCTTAGGTGCCTTACCTTCAACTACTTCTAATATTTTTCTACCACTCCATTTCAGGAAGGGTCAGTTGTATAACTGCTAATCAATGTGTCTTAAATCTGAATGTAATGTTATGTATATATAACTTTAAAAATAATGTTATATTTTGCAAAGTGTTTTATAATAAGTTAGTACTATATGTGCTAAATGCTGTTATTGCTTATGACTGTAATCTGAAACTAGCATTTACTAAATGTTCAATGTGTATTATTATCTTGGAGCTTTTCTCCCTGAGCCTCCGCTGAAAATGGACATATATCCAGTCGGACTATCCCGGTCAACAAATATAAAATAAATAAAACAAAAATAAAATAAATAAATGTTTTGTGTGAAATCTCTAAGGATTGAAGTCACTAAATAATGGCATACATTTGAGTTTCAGACTTCAAATCATTCAAAAAAATACAAGCAAATATAAATTCTATAATTCTAGCAGATTTCTAAGTATATAAGTGCAATATTTAAAATCTGTCCCTATTTTTGAGCCTTTGTTCCCCCCATTATTTTAGGCTTTGTCCAGATTTCTTTTACTAAGAAGTTTAGAGGTATGATCCCTTCTGTAGTGCACCATCAACTGACCCATTTTTGTTTATATCCTTAACTACAGTCCAACTTATCTTTTCTATCAGACACAGTCCAAAACTGGTATCTACACATCACAATGTAAATTAACTCCATACAGTATATCACATTCACATGCAATCCTCATGCATGCTGTACCATATCTCATCAGTGTTTGGCTGCTTTATTTCCTACCCTCTCCATAATCACCCCTCACTGACTCTTGTCGTATTCTAATACATCTTTCTGTTCACTTTTTACTTCCCCTCCCCTTCTTTCCTCATTCTACTTAGTTTCTGCACTCGTCTCCCCATGTCCAGGAATGTCTTGTGTAATCCTTGCTCTGTTGTGTTTTTGTCTGTTTCCAGTTTTAAGTGATGATGATTTACAATCGTCTCCCCATGTCCAGGAATGTCTTGTGTAATCCTTGCTCTGTTGTGTTTTTGTCTGTTTCCAGTTTTAAGTGATGACAGTTTACAATCATCTCCCCATGTCCAGGAATGTCTTGTGTAATTCTTGCTCTGTTGTGTTTTTGTCTGTTTCCAGTTTTAAGTGAAGACAGTTTACAATCATCTCCCCATGTCCAGGAATGTCTTGTGTAATTCTTGCTCTGTTTTGTTTTTGTCTGTTTCCAGTTTAAAGTGATGATGGTTTAGCTTCAATACTCAGCAGCCTGATAATTGTTTATTCTCTTTCTATTTCTTTCCAGATAATGTCCTCTTTCTTTATGCCATATACACAGCATTCTCAGGTATGGTCTGCTTCTTTTTGAAATGTGTCCCCAAAATCATCTGTGCCTTCCTCCAAACTTCATGTGACCACCCACAATCCCAGAACATGTGCATCATTCCTGCCTCTTCCTCCTGACCCTTCCATCATCTACTATCCTCTTTTCTACCTTCTTTACCAATCCTTTGGGGGTAGATACCACCTATGAAGTATTCTCAGGCTTGATCTCCAACTTCTTGTGCTTTCTACATGTGCCTGACTGCACACATTGTCTTCTGCCAGTGTCTTGCAACTCCCTTACATCCTTCCTCTGTTCCCCGGTTCTTTCTCATTCTCTCTTCTTTAATCTTATCCCTTCTTTCCCTTAAGGTTTTGTAGATCAGGTTGGTCCCTAACCCCTTCCATTGCCACCAGGGTGCCATCCTCTCTCCCTTATCTTTCCCTTCCTGTCAGTTATTTCTCCTGTTGCCCTCTCTGTATTCTTTTTTCAGGTCTCTGAGCACCACATTCTACCATTAGGACTCTGGTATTCTGCATTTCTGTAGCAACTCCGCCAATGTTTTAAATATTTCCCTGCCTTCCTTTTCTCTACATATGAAGTCTTCCTCTTGTGCTATTCCACTTCTGTTCCAGATCTGTTTTCTTTTTTTCCTATCTTTGCCCCAACCCTTCTGTTCCCCATAGTTTTAGGAGTTCACTTCACCCCATTTCATGCTTCCTTCTTCTGTTAATGTTTCTTCATTTCTGCAATTTAGAAAACTTAATTTCTACCTCTGCTGTGCTCTGTTTTGCTTAACCTCCTTCACATATATTTCTATCCAATGAATAATGTTACCTGCCAGTGCATGTGTTGGGATATGAGGGAGTTGGCCCTTACCCTGCTTGTATACCTTGGAATATGAGGGAGTCAGCCTTCCCCCTACATGTATACATTGGGATATGATGGAGCCGGCGTTCCCCCTACTTGTATACATTAGGTAATGAGGGAGTTATCCCTCCCCCTACTTGTATATGTACGGATATGAGGGAGTCAGCCCTCCCCCTATTTGTATACATTGGGATATGAGGGAGTCGGCCCTCCTCGTACTTGTATACATTGTGATATGAGGGAGTCAGCCCCCCTACTTGTATACATTGGGATATGAGGGATTTAGCCCTCCCCTTATTTGTATACATTGGGGTATGAGGGAGTCAGCCATCACCTACTTGCTTACATTGGGATATGAGGGAGCCGGCCTTCCCCCAACTTGTATACATTGGGAAATGAGGGAGTCATCTCTCCCCCCTACTTGTATATGTATAGATATGAAGGAGTCAGCCCTCCCCCTATTTGTATATATTGGGATATGAGGGAGTTAGACCTCCTCCTACTTGTATGCATTGGGATATGAGGGAGCCAGCCCTCTGCCTACTTGTATACATTGGGATATGAGGGAGTCAGCCCTCCCCCTACTTGCATAAATTGTGATATGAGGAAGCCGGCCCTCCCCCTACTTGTATACATTGAGATATGAGGGAGTCGTCCCTCTCTCTACTTGCATACAATGGGATATGAAAGAGTCAGCCGTCCCCCTATTTGTATACATTGGGATATGAGGGACTCGTCCCTCCCCCTACTTGTTTACATTGGGATATGACAGAGCCGGCCTTCCCCCTACTTGCATACATTGGGATATGAGGGAGTCATTCTGCCCCCTACTTGTATATGTATGGATATGAGGGAGTCAGCCCTCCCCCTATTTGTATACATTGGGATATGAGGTAGTCAGACATCCCCCTACTTGTATACATTGTGATATGAAGGAGTCAGCCTCCTCCCTATATGTATACATTGGGATATGAGGGAGATGGCCCTCCTCGTACTTGTATACATTGTGATATGAGGGAGACAGTCTTCCACCTTATGAGGGAATCAGCCCTCCCCCTACTTGTATACATTGTAATATGAGAGAGTCCTCCTTCCCCCTACTTGTATACATTAGGATATGAGGGAGTCAGCCACCCCCCTACTTGTACACATTGGGATATGAGGGAGCCAGCCCTCCCCCTACTTGTAAACATTGGGATATGAAGGAGTCAGCCATTTGTATACATTGGTATATGAGGGAGTCAGCCCTCTCCCTACTTGTATACATTGGGATATAAGGGAGTCGTCCCTCCACCTATTTGTATAGATGTTGATATGAGGGAGTCAGCCCTCCCCCTACTTGTATACATTGGGATATGAGGGAGTCATCCCTCCCCCTACTTGTATAGATTGGAATATGAAGGAGTCAACTCTCCCCCTAGTTGTATACATTGGGATATGAGGGAGTAGGCCCTCCCCCTACTTGTACACATTGGGATATGAGGAAGTCAGCCCTCTCCCTACTTCTATACATTGGGATATGAGGGAGTCAGTCCTCTGCCTAATTGTATACATTGGGATATCAGGGAGGCAGCCCTTCCTCTACTTGTATACATTGGGATATGAGGCAATCAGCCCTCCCCCTACTTGTACATGTAGGGATATGAGGGAGTCAGCCCTCCCCCTACGTCTATACATTGGGATATGAGGGAGTCAGCCCTTCGCCTACTTGTATACATTGTGATATGAGGGAGCCGGCCTTCCCCTACTTGTATGCATTGGGATATGAGGGAGTCAACCATCCCCCTACTTGTATACTTTGGAATATGAGGGAGTCGTCCCTCCCACTACTTGTATACATTGGGGTATGAGGGAGTCGGCCCTCCCCCTACTTGTACACATTGGGATATGAGGGAGTCATCCCTCCCCCTACTTGTATAGATTGGGATCTGAGGGAGTCAGCCCTCCTGCCTACTTGTACATTGGAATATGAGGGAGTCAACCCTCCCCCTAGTTGTATACATTGGGATATGAGGGAGTCAGCCCTCCCCCTACTTGTAAACATTGGGATATGAAGGAGTCAGTCATCTGTATACATTGGGATATGAGGAAGTCAACCCTCTCCCTACTTGTATACATTGGGATATAAGGGAGTCAGCCCTCTGCCTAATTGTATACATTGGGAAATGAGGGAGGCAGCCCTTCCCTTACTTGTATACATTGGGATATGAGGAAGCTGGCCTTCTCTTTACCGTTATGCATTGGGATATGAGGGAGTCAGCCCTCCCCCTACTTGTATATGTAGGGATATGAGGGAGTCAGCTCTCCCCCTACTTGTACATGTAGGGATATGAGGGAGTCAGCCCTCCCCCTAATTGTATACCTTGGGATATGAGAGAGTCATTCCTCCACCTTCTTGTATACATTGGGATATGAGTGACACAGCTCTTCCCCTACTTGTATACATTGGGATATGAGGGAGTCAGCCATTCCCCTACTTGTATACATTGGGATATGAGGGAGTCAGCCTTTCCCCTACTTGTATACATTGGGATATGAAGGATTCGGCCCTCCCACTACTTGTATACATTGGGATATGAGGGAGTCAGCCTTTCCCCTACTTGTATACATTGGGATATGAGGGATTTGGCCCTCCCACTACTTGTATACATTGGGATATGAGGGAGTCGGCCCTCCCCATACTTGTTCACAATGAGATATGAGGGAGTCAGCCCTCCCCCTATTTGTATACATTGGGATATGAGGGAGTCAGCCCTTCCCCTACTTGTATACATTGAGATATTAAGGAGGCAGCCCTTCCCCTACTTGTATACATTGGGACATGAGGGAGTCAGCCCTTCCCCTACTTGTATACATTAGGATATAAGGCAATCAGCCCTCCCCCTACTTGTACATGTAGGGATATGAGGGAGTCAGCCCTCCCCCTACTTGGATACACTGGGATATGAGGGAGTCAGCCCTCCCCCTACTTGTATATATTGGGATACGAGGGAGTCAGCCCTCACCCTACTTGTACACATTGGGATATAAGGGAGTTAGCCCTCCCCTTACTTGTACTTGTAGGGATATGAGAGAGTCAGCCCTCTCCCTACTTGTATACATTGGGATATGAGGGAGCTGACCCTCCCCCCTACTTATTTACATTGTGATATGAGGGAGCTGGCCCACTCCCTACTTGTATTCATTGGGATATGAGGGAGTCAGCCCTCCCCCTAATTGTATATATTGGAATATGTGGGAGCTGACCCTCCCCCTACTTGTTTACATTGTGATATGAGGGAGCTGGCTCTCTCCCTACTTGTATTCATTGTGATATGAGGGAGTCATCCCTCCCCCTTTTTGTATACACTGGGATATGAGGCAGTCAGCCCTCCCCCCCTCCCCCTATTTGAATACATTGGAATATGATGGAATCAGCCCTTCCTCTACTTGTATACATTGGGATATGAGGGAGTCAGCCCTCCCCCTACTAGTACGTGTAGGGATATGAGGGAGTCAACCCTCCCCCTACTTGTATACACTGGGATATGAGGGAATCAGCCCTCCCCCTACTTGTATACATTGGAATATGAGGGAGTCATCCCTTCCCCTACTTGTATTCATTGGGATATGAGGGAGTCAGCCCTCCTTCTACTTGCATACATTGGGATATGAGGTAGTGGGCCCTCCTCATACTTGTACATGTAGGGATATGAGGGAGTCGGCTCTCCCCCACTTTTATACATTGGGATATGAGGGATCCTGCCCTCCCCTACTTGTATGCATTGGGATATGAGGGAGTTAACCCCCCCTACTTGTATACATTGGGATATGAGGTAGTCAGCCCTCCCCTTACCTGTCCTCATTTTTACCCTGCTCACTTTTTTCCACTTACCTTTACTGACTCAGTCATCTGTGTCTTTGTGTATTTGTTATAGCATTTTGTCCCTTTTGTATGTTGTGGACTAAGGGGGATTATTTCTATTATCATGTTCCTGCTGCATCGGTTATCCCAAGCAATGTACAAGTCACCTTCCCTCTATTTGGAGAGTATACCTTATCTTTTTTCTGCTGTTCTCAAGGTTTTCCCCATTGCCTCTGTCACCATGTTCCCAAAATACAGCCCTATGTACGTGGGGAATAGCACCTCCTTTATCTCACCTAGTCCCCCTTTCCCTTTGCCATTTCCCTAATCTTACCACCACCATCTTTTTCTTGTTGCTACTGAGTCCCAACAGTTCCTTAATCTTATTTAAAGTCTGTCTTTCTTATAGCTCTCACTGTTGCAGCCACATTCTCTGACATTAACATGTAGTCATCTGCATATTATAAAAACTGAGCTTTTATCACCCCCTTTTCCTAAAATATTGTTAGTGTCTGACTTTCACTGCCAGCTCCTTGAACACAAGTATCAACAGGCCTGTGGATTCTGGGTATCCCTGTCCTGCCCCTCTCTATCATTTATCTCTTCAGATAGTCCTCCATTTATGACTATTTCAGTTTATGGGTCTTGGTATATGGCCTGTATGCAATGTATAACATTTTCTCCTACCTGTCTTTGCTGCAGTGTCTTCCATAGGAATTCCCTCCTCATGATATCAACAACCATCTTCAGGTCACAGAGCACAATCCCACCTTTCTCTTTTTCTTCATTTTCTCCCTGTTCATAAATTCCAGCAGGTCCCAACAGTTTTTTTCTGCCTTCCTTCACTTCATGAATCCATTTTGCCCTGTTTGTATTATTTTTGGCAATACTTCATCTTCTCTTCCTGCGAATACCTTTTCCAAAGTTTTGATACCTGCGTTAATCAAAGAGCTAGGCCTAGAAGTTCATACCACCTTTCTCCTTCTTATTTGATTATACTAGTTATCCTAGACCTCCTCATACTTTTAACACATTTTACCTGAGTACTGCATTCTGCTGTATCCCCTCTCTTGGACCTTCCACATTTCCACACACCCCCATTTGTAGAACTCTAGGGCCAATCCAACTAACCTAACCTTCCCTCTGCTTCTTCATGTATATGGCTTTCCTTGTTCCATCTCTTGTTACCTTTGTCTTCAACTTATCTCTTTCTTTGCAAACCAATATATATCCTTTCACATTCTTCCCCCACTTCTATTCTGAGAGTTCTGTCACTTCCTATTATTTGTAAATCTATCTGTAGTGTTCTTTGAATCTTTCCCTGACTAGCTCAAAATATTCCATGTCTCTTACCCTTACCCTCAGTACCTCTCTCTTTCTCTTTCTCACTCTCTGCCCGTGTCTTCTTGTATTTCTTGGCCAGCTGTTTCCCATGTACCTCCCACACTATGGACCAGTAGTCCTTCCAGTAACATAGTTAAATTTCCTGGTCCTTAATAATTGTACTCACCAATTGCATTCTTGTTGCTTTTCCTCTGATCTGTAGTACTTCCCTTCTACTTTCATTTCTTCCTTCTGTACCACATCTAGATCTCCATCTCTTCATTCACCTTTCCTTCCAGCTTCCCTTCTTTTCTTTCTTCGTTCGTTGGTTTTCCCCTGACAGTGACCTTGGGCCCCACCTCACCAGTATTTTCCTGTACTGACTCCTTCGCTAGTCCTTACCGTGATTCTTTGTCCTCTATCTCCTTCCATTTATTGCTAGCCCACCTCCACCCCATTCTTATTTTTTTTGGTCCTGCACACTTACGTTAAATCTCACCAATGCATGATCTGATCTATGTTTCTCTAATATTTTGATCTCTTCAATTATTTCCATTGCATTTTCTTCCATAAGAACCAGACTAACATACTTGTCTGTGCCATAATGTTTCTTGTGAATGCATAACAGCTGATGAAGTCATAATACTGATGAAAACGTGTGCATTATTTTTGGCGTTAAAATAAACCATCTTGTATTGGAGATTTCGAGCCTTATTTTGAGCCTCATTGTGAGCTGTTTGAACTGTTTGAATTGCCGCACTATCATCACTTGTGGAGCTTGCCTTTCGATCATTTGCTTTGGTTTGTTGGTCGCTTTGCTTTTCGTACGTTGGACCTCTTACCTGCACTTATATGAAAATAAGATCAAGAAAAATACAAGAATTGTTATATAAGCAAAGATATTTTTACAGGGAAAAAGAGAAGCATCAAGTTACTTAAGCAGATTAGTAAAGGAAGATGGTAACATAATGAGAGAAATAAAAAAATAAAGAACTCAGGAAAAGATTATGAATAGTGCAGTACAATATGTACAAGAAATGTTTAAAGAAAAAAGAAGGTAGTGAAGAACCATGGAAAGTAAAAAAGTTAACAGAAAAAAGAGAATAAAGCGTTGGAAAAGGAGAGATCTTTAAATGAGCTAAAGTATTAGGACAAGTAAATATAGATTTGGCTACAGGACCAGATGAAATAGGGAATGAAATGTATACAAATTTAAAGGATTGGCAAAAAAATATTTTCTAAAGATTTAAATGAATGGTTAAATGAAGGTTTTATGTATAAATAATTATGTAGTGTAATACTTAAATTCATATGGAAGAAGGAAGATAGAAGGCAATTAAAAATTTGGAGACCAATACTATTGAATAATAATGATTATAAGAGCTCTATGAAAATAATACAAAAGAGATTTGAAACTAAATGAAAAATATTATGGAGGATAGTGAGTCCACTTTTAAATCCCAAAATACCAAAATCGCGAGTTTTGAGATATGGAACTCAAAACATTGAGATGTCGATATCTTGAAATTTAAAAGTGGGAAAAAAAACACAAATCAACAAAATTAAAGTGTTTGCATGGGGGCAAGCCCCCCTGCACCCCCCCATGTGGGGGGCTGCGCCCCTACACCCCCCTACTTAAATATATAAACACTGTGATTGTGCTACAGTGAAGAGAATGGTAAGTGCAACAGGGGCATTACCATTCTCTTCACTGTAGCGCAATCTTGGAGTTGGTATATTTAAGTAGGGTAATAAGGGGCTTGCCCCTGCAAACACTTTATTTTAGCTGTCTTTCTTTTTTTTTACACTTTTACATTTCGAGATACCAAAATCTTGATGTTTTGAGTTCGGTATCTCAAAACTCGAGATTTTGGTATTTTGGGATTTAAAAGTGGACCCAGAGGATACTATATATAGTATAAAGTGGAAGGGTTTTCAAGAATTATTAATGATAGAGAAATTGTGGATGATATTATGAATAGAAAAGAAGAAGCAAAAATCATCATAGGAGATCTTAATAAGGCAGTTGATACAATTGGACATGTAATCTTATGGGTAGTAATGAAAGAATATAATGTAAGTGTGAACGTTAGGAAATTATGTATGTCAGTGTATAGTAATAATAATGCAAAAATACTTGTAAATGGCTGATTAAGCCAAAATGTACATATGAAGAATGGTATAAGACAGGGATGTCCCATGAGTTGTATACTCTTTGCATTAGTTATAAATGTAATAGTATGTAAAATAAATTACAAAATAAAGAAAGTGGGGTATATAACACCTGAAGGGTTAAGAATTCCAGTTCTCTTAACAGATGCAGATGACATTATAGTAAATGTAAAAACAAAATTTGGATAAAAGAAGTGATAATTTGCACAAATGAGTGTCTAAAGGTTATAGGGACAGCTTTAAATCAAGTGAAAAGTAAAGGGTTAGGTGATGCAGTAAATGTAGGGGGTATGTATTTTACAATGAATGAAATGTCTGTGTTAGGTATAAAATTTAGGAATAAAGATATAAGAATTAAATGGGAAAACACAATAGAAGTAATAAATCAAACTTGTCATTTCTGGAGATCAAATAAATTATCACTCAGAAAAAAAGACTTATTTGATAAATTCAGTACTGTTGGGGAAAAATAGCATACTTGTCAAGTGTATTTATGTTGACAACAGTATTTGAAAAGGAATTATCACGGATATTATCATTTATATGAGGTTCTAGATTAAACCCAGTAAAAAAAGGAGTTTGTTTGGTAAATAAAGAATAAGGAGGTTTAGGTTTAATTACCCCATTAGTATATGCTGCTTCAGTAAATTTGTACAAACTGTTAAAGTGGAAATATAAAATCAATGAGAGATTAATGGTGAAATTGTATAAATATATGTATGATACATTTTGGGAATGGTAAAAAAGGAAGAAAGAAAATGAGTATATAAATGATGAAATAAACTGTTACCAGGAAAAAAGTATTTGTGTGCAAAATAAAAACTGATGATATGGACTGTGACACCAGGGAAATAACCCCAGTCCAGCTATCTGGAATTTTATAAATAATTGTATGTCACTTGAAAATATTAATATAATTTGTACAGAGATGTGACACTGCCAGCCCAGCTGGCTGGAATTTTGTAAATAATCGTATGTCATTTGTGAATAGTGATATGATTTCATATGCTTGACTTACAAATGTAAGAGAACTGTATGTTATGTATGGAGCTTCAAGAATGTAACCACAGTGTACCCTATTGGGAAAGAACAGCAATGGAGGTAAACTATATGCCTGTGCAAAGGTATGTTCTAATGGCAGTAGCTAGAACATACAGAGTTAACTTGCAAAACCTCAAGAAAATAAGTGGAAATTATTTTACAATTCTGTTATCTCTGTTTCAGCTCAGAGAAGACACAATGTCTAGAGTTACAGTTTTTACTGTTGTCTTGAAACAGAAATAATTACTAGGTTTCAAATGTAAAGTGTTTTTATTGCTCTGTGACTTCCTAGCAACTGCACATCTGATCAATAGGTATTTTTCACAGAGAAATGTCAAATTTTTAATTTCTGTTAGCCTGGGAACTAAAAGCAGGTGACAAAGAGTGATGTCATCCCAGCTAACCCAGCAGTAATGTGTAGTCTCAATTTAAGAACTATATCAGAGAGTGAGTCTGGGAATTTTGTATTTGACTTTGGACCTGGAAACATCCTTTCATCAGCACTTGCCTTGCTAATAGTAAGTAACTAAGGTACGGTGATTTCTCTTAGATATAGGTAGGAATATAGTGAAGATTGGTTTAGGTGTTTTCTGTGTTTATTTGAGACTGTCCTGAAATGTGTTTTTAAATATTTCCTGTGATTTTGAACTCTGAAGTGACTGTCTGTTATTGAGTGTTGTCTTGTTCTTTTATTATTTATTATTAAATATATTTCATCATCTTCTTTCGGCTGTTCCCGTTAGGGGTCGCCACAGCGGATCACCTTTTTCCATTTCTTCCTGTCCTCTGCATCTTGCTCTGTCACACCAACCACCTGCATGTCCTCTCTCACCACATCCATAAACCTTATCTTAGGCCTTCCTCTTTTCCTGTTACCTGGTAGCTTCATCCTTAGCATCTTTTTCCCAATATACTCCGCATCCCTTCTCAACACATATCCAAACCAACGTAATCTTGCCTCTCTGGCTTTGTCTCCAAACCTTCCAACCTGGGCTGACCCTCTAATATACTTATTCCTAATCCTGTCCACCCTCGTCACACCCAGTGCAAATCTTAACATCTTTAACTCTGCCACATCCAGCTCAAACTCCTGCCTTTTTGTCAATGCCACTGTCTCCAACCCATATAACATAGCTGGCCTCACTACCCTCTTGTAGACCTTCCCTTTCACTCTTACAGGTACCCGTCTGTCACAAATCACTCCTGACACTCTTCTCCACCCACTCCATCCTGCCTGTACTCTCTTCTTCACCTCTCTTCCACACTCACCGTTACTCTGAACTATTGACCCCAAGTATTTAAACTCAGCAACCTTCACCACCTCTACTCCTTGCATCCTCACCATTCCTCTATCCTCCCTCTCATTCAAACACATATATTCTGTCATAGTCCTGCTGACCTTCATTCCTCTTCTCTCTAGAGCATATCTCCATCTCTCCAGGGTCTCCTCCACCTGTTCCCTACTCTCACTACAGATCACAATGTCATCTGCAAACATCATAGTCCATGGGGACTCCCGTCTGATCTCGTCTGTCAACCTGTCCATCACCATTGCAAATGAGAAAGGGCTCAGAGCTGATCCTTGATGTAACCCCACCTCCACCTTAAATGCATCCGTCACTCCCACCGCAGACCTCACCGCTGTCACACTACCCTCGTACATATCCTGTACCACTCTTACATACTTCTCTGACACTCCTGACTTCCTCATAAAATACCACAACTCCTCTCTAGGCACCCTGTCATATGCTTTCTTCAAGTCTACAAAAACACAATGCAACTCCTTCTGACATTCTCTGTAATTCTCCATCAACACTCTCAGAGCAAACATTGCATCGGTAGTGCTCTTTCCCGGCATGAAACCGTACTGTTGTTCACTAATCATCACATCCCTTCTTAACCTAGCTTCCACTACTCTTTCCCATAACTTCATGCTGTGACTGATCAATTTAATCCCTCTGTAGTTACTACAGCTCTGCACATCACCCTTATTCTTAAAAATCGGTACCAAAACACTTTTTCTCCATTCCTCAGGCATCCTCTCACTTTCCAAGATTTCATTAAACAATCTGGTTAAAAACTCCACTGCCATTTCACCTAAACACCTCCATGCTTCCACAGGTATGTCATCTGGGCCAACAGCCTTTCCATTCTTCATTCTCTTCATAGCTATCCTTACTTCCTCCTTGCTAATCCATTGTACTTCATGATTCACTATCCCTACATCATCCAACCTTCTCTCCCTCTCATTCTCTTCATTCATCAACCCCTCAAAGTACTCTTTCCATCTCCTCAACACACTATCCTCGCTTGTGAGTATGTTTCCCTCATTATCATTTATTACCTTTACCTGCTGCACATCTTTCCTAGCTTGGTCCCTCTGTCAAGCCAATTAGTACAGGTCCTTTTCTCCCTCCTTAGTGTCCAACATTTCATACAACCCTTCATATGCCTTATCCTTAGCCTTTGCCACCTCTCTCTTTGCCATACACCTCATCTCCTTATACTCTTGTCTACTTTCTTCATCTCTCTGACAATCCCACTTCTTCTTTGCCAACCTCTTTGTCTGTATACTCTTCTGTACTTCCTCATTTCACCACCATATCTCCTTGTCGTCCTTCCTCTGTCCCGATGTGATACCAAGCACCTTTCTAGCCATCTCCCTTACTAGCTCTTCTGTAGTTACCCAGTTACTTGGTAACTCTTCACTGCCACCCAGTGCCTGTCTTAACTCATCCCTGAACTCCATCTCACAATTACCCTTTTTCAATTCCCACCATTTGATCCTTGGTGCTGCCCTCACACTCCTCCTCCTCCTCCTCCTCTTCTTGATCACCAACGTCATCCTACAAACCACCATCCTATGCTGCCTAACTACACTTTCTCCGGCCACCACTTTACAGTCTCCAATCTCCTTCAAACTGGCCCTCCTACATAAGATATAATCCACCTGTGTGCATCTTCCTCCACTCTTGTATGTCACCCTATGCTCCTCCCTCTTGTTAAAATACATATTCACCACAGCCATATCCATCCTTTTCGCAAAATCCACTACCATCTGACCTTCTGCATTCCTTTGTTTAACACCATACCTACCCATCACTTCCTCATCCCCACTGTTCCCTTCACCAACATGCCCATTTAAATCTGCTCTAATCACCACTCTCTCACCCTTGGGTACAGTCATCACCACTTCATCCAATTCACTCCAAAAGTTTTCTTTCTCATCCATTGCACACCCAACTTGTGGAGCATATGCATTAACAACATTAATCATTACACCATCAATTTCCAGCTTCATAAACATCACTCTATCCAACACTCTTTTCACCTCCAAAACACTCTTCACATACTGTTCCTTCAGAATAACTCCTATGCCATTTCTCCTCCCATCCACACCATGATAAAACAATTTGAACCCACCTCCGATACACCTAGCCTTACTCCCCTTCCATCTGGTCTCTTGCACACACAATATACCAACCTTCCTTCTGTCCATCATATCAGCTAGCTCTCTCCCTATACCAGTCATACTCCCAACATTCAAAGTTCCGACCCTCACTACCACAGTCCTAGCCTTTCTCCTCTCTTCCTGCCTTCGGCCATGCCTTCCACCTCTTCTCCTCCTTCAGCCAACAGTAGCCCAATTTCCGCCAGCACCCTGTTGGCTAACAGTACTGGTGGTGGTCGTTGTTAACCCGGGCCTCGACTGATCTGGTATGGAAATATTAACTGGTGACTGCATGAAAAGATTTGATGAAGTTTTACACCAGATGTCCTTCCTGACGCAACCCTCCCCATTTATCCGGGCTTGGGACTGGCACAAAGAAATGCACTGGCTTGTGCATCCCCAGTGGCTGGGTTTATTATTAAATATATTTAAACTTTTTAATTGTGACTGGCTTGTTTAGAGATATTTAAGCTTTTAGAGTACTTGCATATGTATTTGGTGACACTGTATAGGTCACTCCTAAATAGCCTTGAAAGTCTTGGTCACACTTACCATTTGGATAATAGTAACGTTACACAGTAAGATTGGTCACCCTTTGTGAAGGGCCTTAAAGTAGCTGATAATGGGTTCTAGTGGCAGTGATAACTACCTTATTGTCTGGGCAGAAGGGGGCATAGCCAGCAAACCTATGCCAGCCTTTCCCATATTTATTTTTTATTTTTATTTATTGTATATAAATAAAATCTCAAAGTGTGTGCGTGTGTGTGTGTGTGTGTGTGTGTGTGTGTGTGTGTGTGTGTGTGTGTGTGTGTGTGTGTGTGTGAGCTCCTTGCTGGACAGAGAGAGTCCTGGGAGGACTTGGCTTGGAACCTTGGCTAAAGACTCAACTCTATAGCTGTACCAGTGAGGAGTCTTATTGGGGATCTGGAGAAAGAGATAGAAACCAGACCCAGACTGACTGTGATCTCTGTGTGCTCTTAAGGGAAATTGTACTTTACTGTGTGTGTACTTGTCATCCTCCCAATGTGTAAGCCCCTCACTGTTGCTAGTGGTGAGGATTGAGGGTCCTTGATTACTGGGCCAGTGCAGAGGCATCACATTGACAAAGAAAAGTATGGTGTAAGAATGTAATGATAAAACATTACTATATAAAACCATGGAAAGTCTAACAGATGAAACAATTAAGGCTATAAAAGTAAGAAGCAAATGGTGTAAACAGAAAGTAGAATGTCAAGATTTTGTGTGGAGACTGGTAATAGACTGGTAATAGTTTTGAGCATTTTTATTCATTAATGTGTGTAAAACAGTTTGTTTTCATTTGCCACATAACACTGCATTTACATGGGTTTGAGAGAAGAGCACAATGGCACACTGCTGCAATGAGGTGGTTACCATTGGAGGTTATAGATGCAAACTTCTTACCTGTTAAATTTTCCCTTAGTATACTGCTTGTTCTCCACTGGATTTTGCATGACTGTACTTCACAGTCACGTGAAACCTTCAAAGTAACGTCTGAGGTACCAACACAGGTCTCACCCACCAAACCTGCGTTATTTGTGCCTCTTCTTCTATCCACCTGCTGTACCTGGTCCTTCCTGTCTTTTCCCCATTTCTGATCACATTAATTTACCTAGCATTATG
This sequence comes from Protopterus annectens, assembly GCF_019279795.1. Lineage (NCBI taxonomy): Eukaryota > Metazoa > Chordata > Ceratodontiformes > Protopteridae > Protopterus > Protopterus annectens. The sequence goes on along the minus strand of NC_056747.1, from coordinate 1,154,383,964 downwards.
AATGGACAATTTCCCACAGTTTCTTGAGTCAGTCTGGTTGATATGGGCATCCTAAGGCAATGTAGCAATTCCCTCATATACACTGACAACCCACTTCTTCTAGTTGACACAAATTCAATATGTGATAGATACATCTATATTAAGAACCTAGAATCCAGATGCTCTTGCTCACCAGTCAGTACATCTCACCTTCAGCACCAACCAAACCAACAACACATAATTCTACATATGTGGAAGTCCTTAGCAGAAGCTTATCTAAACATTGGAGACCTCCAAACACAAGCACACTTCACATAATGCATCCCCTGCATAACATAGTACACAGTATCTCCCACTCCAGTGTCTCACCAGAAAAGCCTCTAAGGCAAAACACAAAACCCAACATCTTAGTCATAGGCAACTCCGCTGTGAGACATACAGATGTCCCTCTCATCAGGCTGTATAAGGAAAAGGTCACAGTCAGCTGTCTGACAGGTGCCAGGATCCACTACATCGCACATGCACTCAAGTCTCTCAACAACAGATACTGTTATGATTCCGTCATAGTCCATATTGGTGAGAATGACTTGAGATGTACCTCACTGGACTATATGAAGAGAAATATGACTGAGCTCTCTGATTATGTGTCTCAGGCAAGTATGTCCCTAGCCTTAAGCAGCATTTTGCCTTTGCCTAAGATGATGGTACAATATGTTCAAAACATGATGGACTTCAACAATTGGCTTAATTTCTTGTGTCATTTTAAGGGGATCCAGTATCTATCAGCCTGGGAGGATATGGTCGACAGACCTTGATGCTTTGCCAGAGATGGTCTTTATCTGTCGCTCTGGGGTTATGGTTACTGGTTAAGGCTCCTGCCAAGTCCATAGTGTCTTTTTTAGGCAATGTCACAAGAACAAAATTCCCGACGTAAAGATATCCTCAAAAACAACCTCAAGGTTATGCTGCAAAATGCTAAAAGTCTAAACCTGAAACTGCACTCACTGGAAGCAGTTCTGACCTTGGAAGATACTAACATTTGTGTAGTCACAGAGACATGGTTTATGGCTGCTGAGAGCACCCCAGTCATATTGGGAGGCGATGTATCAATATTCATTAAAGATAAATACGCCTCTAGATTGGTTAAACAGCATGATTCCCTTGAATTACTTCAGGTGCAACTGACTGTTGGTAATCTATAAGGCCCTCTCCATTAATCAGGCCATCCACTCTGCCTACCTGGTTCTACTTGAGTCAGTCAAGATACAATTGAACACCCTGGTTTTGGGAGACTTTAATTACCCATCCATTGACTGTGTAAATTATACATGTTCTAACTCATTCTCCCAAAGGTTCTTGGACTTAATAAACCCCAATGCCCTGGACTAGCTGGTTGACACCCCTACAAGGGGCTCAAACATCCATAATCTGGTGCTCACCACATGGGTGACTGTAGTACCACCCCCGGTGTGTGGTCCTCCCTGGTGAGATCTGACCACAAATCAGTCTCACTAGAAGTAACTATAACACTAGAACCCACCCCCCCCAAAATAACTAGACTAAAAAACATCTCCAAGGCCAATTACAACCTCCTACAAGAAGGCATAAGTAGCTTCATAGCCCCTCCCCCCACTGATAGAATGGACTCCTATGCCAGGATATACACCAATGCTTTATACAAACATCTCTACAAATGCATTGCCTCTGCAGTACCTGATATGGCAAAGGAAGAACAAACCTGCCTGGTGGGCATCTGCCATCAACAGCCTATACAATAAGGCAAATATATTGTTGTCTAAGAGTAGGAAGGAACAGTCTCAAAACTGGAAACACTCCTTCCTCAACTTAAAAGAGCAAATAAGACATCTTGTGAAGTCCTCCAAAGATAACTACAAATCCAAATTAGCTTCCCTAACTAAGGACAATCATAAGGCATTTTTTAGTTACACCTGTAACCTCAAAGGAAAGGCCCAGATTTGAGCTGAACTTGTAGTTAATGTTACTACATATACAGAACCTTGGATACAGCAAACCTGCTGGCTGACAGGTTCAGTGAAAACTTCACCCCCCCCTGTCACTGCCACACATACCTCAAAGCATCCCTACCACCTGTCCCTCTCCTTGCATCTCTAAAGAGCAGGTCTTACACGCCCTCTCCAGGGCCAAAAATTCAGCTTCTATGGGACCAGACAACATCTCAGGTTGTGTTCTACATGGGTTAGAACAAGAATTAGCAACATCACTTGGTACTCTTTTCAATAACAGCCTAAGCACTGGCTTCATCCCAGTGAAATGAAAAACAGATACCATCATACCCTTTCACAAAGGGGGTGCATTCACTGACTCCAGAAACTATAGACCCATTAGCATGACCAGCCTTATCTGTAAAACCATGGAGCAAATCATCATGGACCATATCAACAAAGATGTAGGAAATCTACAAACACTTGACCCCACCCAGTCTGGCTTTGTCAAGGGGAGATCATGCCTGTTAAACTTGGTGGACTTTTCAAGACAGTCAGCAAAGCCCTAGATGAGGGCAAATCTATGCATACAGCCTACATAGACTTAGCCAAGGCCTTTGACACAGTCTCCAACTCAGAATCATTGATATACTCACCCATCTGGGTATCAACCTATATATTGTCAGGTGGATTGCAATCTGGCTCACTGATAGAACTCATATGGCCAAAATAAGGGACTCCACATCCTCCAAATGACCCGTAACCAATGGTGTTCCACAGGGATCAGTTCTGGGACCCCTACTATTCAGAATCTACTTCTCTGAAATACAAGCAAAAGCTAAAGGTCTATGGCTGACAAAGTTTTCCGATGACTGCAAAGAGTGGTCACTGAGTCCCCTAAAGATGTCAACTTCCTGCAAGATGGACTTACACAGACTAATGATGGGTATCAAAGTCATGGTCTTAAACTGAATGCAAAAAAAAAATAATTATCATCCCCTTTGGCAAGGTCACTGTTCCTGCCAACTACCACATCAATAGCAGTAACCTAAGTACACATTCAGTGGTTAGAGATCTGGGCACATAGGTTGACAGCAACCTTACCTTTGATCACCATGTCTCCACAGTGGTGATAAGGGCATTTTATACTGCTCATCTCATATGTAAGGGCATTGCCTCCAGAAAAAAAGGAGATCACCCCCCCCCCCCCCGTACTCTTCCCTCATCAGGCCAATAATAGAGTACAATGCTCCCTTTGGTATGTACCTTTCCAGGCACCTGCAGCAATTGGAGAGGCCACAAAGGTTCCTTACTAAGAAAATTCAGGGTCTTCAGCAGCTGTCATATGTGGACAGAATGATATCACTGTCATTTTACTTTGTGTTGTACAGAGTATTCAGAGGTGACCTGTACCTTGCAAAAAGACGATTCTTGCCCCTGTTATAATAGAAATGTTCCACATTTGCAAGTCAAATGGCACACAGGTCACTCATTCAAAGGACCTTAACCTGGTATGTGACAACAGAACTTGCTGGAGAGACAGGTTTGTCTCACAGAGGTTACCTCACCTTTGGAACAAGCTTCCAGTTCATGTTAAAAAAGCCCCTTGTTGACCCTATTGAAGCATAACTTGTACAATCGGTTGGGAAACCAGAAACTCATCATGGGGTTACACCTGTATCCCTCCTGGACAGGGGCAATAGGTACTGATTTTAGTGTCAGCTCAAAACAGACACTCTGGGGAACTAGGGTTGAACTTGGCTAGACTTGTAAGGATCCTATGGCTGTTAGCCAAGTAACCTCCTATGATCCTTGAAATAAAAGGAAATATGCCATATAAAAAGTAAAGTGATAGACTCTGTTTACATGTCCAGAAGAAGAATCTAGAGAACATGTGTTTTTGAAATGCAAGAGTAAAAACGCTATGGGGAAAGAAGATTTTTTTCAAAGATATAAAATAAATGGACAAAATAAAGTTGGATATGATTAAATATGGATATTATAAGAAAAGAAGTAAAGAATATTTTAAAAGAAGAGATAGAAAGTTATTTTATGTTATATGGAATGAAAGAATAAATGAAATGATGTTTAATGGTAAATGAATATTAGCAATAACATTAAGTAAAATCAGATGGAGGTTATGGAAAAAGTAGTGGGGGTGTAATAGGGATGAACATTTAGTATGACTGTAAAGGAAATTATGAATACATGTAAACAGATATGTATATCTATATATTTGTATTTGTAAATATGTAAATAAGTTGTAAATAAGAGTTGTTTTTGTATATAAATAAAGGACTACCCCTACTCTTTTCAATAGGTGCTGTGGGATCTTTATACTACTGACACTGTATAAAAGATTATAAAATCCTATCCTAACCTCACTGAAATATGGACAACTAGTTGGTTCTAGTTTACTTGTTACCTTTACAACCTTTAATGTTCCACATGTCTTTAGAAGTTTGATTTAGCATTTGTTGACATTCATCAGTGGTATTATCTAGGACTAAATGCGCAAATCAAATCTACAGTAATGCCAAAGTATCAATATGTTTCAGGGGTGGCTGTAGGGGCCCTAATTGTCCCTTTTGAGAATGTGTCTCTTACTACATTGGAAGAGGAGATTGCACTCTCCATATTTTGAATACTGAGAGATGTACATACTTTTTATAGATGATGTTTTTATTTTATGGGACTCCATTTAGGAGAATGTGTGAATTTTTAATCAAATGACTAATTATTTGAGGTATGAGTTGAATTTTGGGCATATTGAATTCAACAACTTAAACATGACTGTTTACAAGTATAGCCAGCAGTGTTTAGTGAATAATATTTACAGAAAATTAGTGAGAAGTGTATTGTGAAAAGTCAGCTTATTAGAGTTTCAAGACTTAAAACTGAGTTACTATTTTCCTAAAAACCTATCAGGAAATAGCACAGTTCTTTAAAGATAGGTATTTTTAAGAGTATAGTTTGGAACAAGCCTTTTGTAATGCAATCAGCAATAATCTATTTGAACATGCACCTGTAACAAAATTGGGGTGGTTATCATACTTGATCAGATCAGGACCTGCTCCCTGTTGAAAGTTGGGGAGGATATTCTTAAAGAGATTTCACTGAGGGCAGTGGGTGAAATTATAGCTAAATTTATCAGCTAGATTTGCTCTGTCACCCTGGTCAGTGAAGGCTCTGCCATTTACCACCAGTTCTGCACACTGCTGTGTGCTACCTTTTAGGTTCCTGACGTAGCTGAAGAAGGCTTTGTGATTATCCTTAGCTTGAGAGGCTATCTTGACCTCATAATTGTCCTTGTTGAAGCTTATTAGATTTCTTAGTTTCTTGTTTAGTTGAATCTGAGGACTCTTATCTCTGTGAGAGTTGTTCTCCCTGATTTTGACAATATTTTTTTTTATTTTATTGTATGCCCTGTTAAGGTTAAGATTCCAACAGTGGAGTTTGTGTTTGGAGTTAGTTCTAGGCTTGCTTCTGTAGGTACAGCAGCTCCAGTGCAGCCATTTACATTTGTATAGGGTTTCTGTGAACAAATCTGAACAGACAACTGTATTTTCGTGGTTTGCAGCAACTTTGAATTTTAACAAACTGTTGCTTAACAGGTTTAGAGTAGTTCCTAACTGTTACTGGTTTAGTTGGGTTTTTTGGGTTGATTTTTATTTCGAGGGAGGCAGCTTTATGATCTGGCCTCTCCACTGAGGACATGACATAGGGGGAAGTGCAATGCTTTCCCATGTTAGTGAGTACCAGGTCTAGTATGTTTGAGCCCTGGGTTGCAGTGTGCACTATGTATGGACAAAGTCCAGCAAACTTTGTGGCTATGAGTTAGAGGTAGTGTACGTTTCCCAGTCCAAAGAGGGTTAGTTAAAATCTCCCATGAAAAGGGTGTTTTGTTAGATTTTCAGCACTCCCAGTAGGTTCAGGTACAAGTTGTGAGCTTTGTTGGTCATAGAGGGTGGTGTGTAGCTGGCCAGGACATGGATCTGGAATTATATACCCATCTTATGTGCCTAATGGATATGACTAAGACTTCCATGTGCCACTTTAAAAAAGCAAGATGCCTGTAAACAAAACAATATTGCAGGATGATTTGCGCAATATCCTGCTCCAAGTTACACACCCCTCACCAAAACCAGGCTTCTTGACTTGATTCCCTTTGCTCTAACTCAGTGGTGCATAACGTCTGGCCCTTGACACAACACCATCCTGCCCCCAGAGAGTAACCAAAATTTTTAAAAATAAGTGAAAAAAATGCTATGCCTTACTTCAGTCACGCAAACTTTCCAGCACATGCTTACTTACCTAATTGACTGCAGTTGCACACACCTCTAATTTTAGCTGCAGAAGTAACTATTCTTTGTTCTTTATAACTTGTAGCCTGTAAGCAGTCGTAAATTTCTGCAAGAGTTTGTAATAAGTTATGGCTGCAAGCCAGAATAAAGTTAAACGCAAAATTGATGTAAAAAACAGGCAATTTCATGACTGCTCTCTTAAGTAAAAATGCCAGTTACCTGTACCTATTGTTAACTCGTAAGGACTTACTATGTTTTGAGGGCTCTATATTATAACATCGAAGTGTCAGGTAATTGAATACCTAAAGCTCAACACGAAAATAGCAAAAGCTCAAAACTGTGAACGGCCACTTCTGCACAGAGAAAGGGATCGCTTGGCCGCAAAGCAAAAAAACAAACTTTCAAAACCAAATCAAGTGGGCGGCTGTGCCCCCCATACCCCCCTAACTAAATATACCAACTCCATGATTGTGCTACATTGGAGAAAAGGGAAAATTCCCCATAACAGCCAAGAAAATTTTTTCCCTGTTAACAAATTCACAAACGTGGGTGTTTCGCTATTTTCTGCTTTCTCTATTTACATGTCGAGCTTTAGGTATTCGACTACCTGAAGCTTCGATGTTATAATATAGAACTGTTTTGAGGTGGCCCACAGATGCATTAAGAATTCATGTAATGGCCCTCTCCACACAAAGGATGTGCACCACTAATCTAAGTAAAATTCTCTTTCAAGTGTGAAGGAATGTGACCCTTTCGCATCTACTCAGATCTAAGCCCCTCCCTCATCGAAGCCCCTCCCTCATGATGCAGTACATTTTGCAAAAAAGTGATAGGGAAATCAAAGGGTAAAGTTGTTTATACCAAGAGGACAACAGCTTCTAGACACTTGAGGTCTCAGTGCATACTAATTAAATTAAAATAGGTACATTGCACATGTTTTATCAAGTGATTGGAAACAAAAAAAGGTAACTGAAAGTGATTAGTAACTGTGCATGCATTAGCAAGAAAAATCTGCCAACTGTGGACATTCTTAGCCCACACAAATAGTGTCGGCTAAGAGTTTTCCAGTGATTCTCCATACCTCCCTGCCACAGTCTGGATTTCGCAGGTCCTGCTAGAATACTTCACTTAATTTTTGTACATGAACAATAGTTAAGGGACAGCTTATACCAGCTAGAATATGCAGCTCGGCTCTGTGCAGGGAGGGCAGAATTTCCATCTACTGTAATCCCCATCAATTCCAGCAGGTCACTCTGCACAGCGATAAAAGGGGTACTGAGAAGGTTCTACCATGTCACAGCAGGATGTTATGTCCTCTGCACAGTGATAAAAGGGGTACTGAGAAGGTTCTACCATGTCACAGCAGGATGTTATGTCCTCTGCACAGTGATAAAAGGGGTACTGAGAAGGTTCTACCATGTCACAGCAGGATGTTATGTCCTCTGCACAGCGATAAAAGGGATACTGAGAAGGTTCTACCATGTCACAGCAGGATGTTATGTTCTCTGCACAGCGATAAAAGGGGTACTGAGAAGGTTCTACCATGTCACAGCAGGATGTTATGTCCTCTGCACAGCGATAAAAGGGGTACTGAGAAGGTTCTACCATGTCACAGCAGGATGTTATGTCCTCTGCACAGCGATAAAAGGGGTACTGAGAAGGTTCTACCATGTCACAGCAGGATGTTATGTCCTCTGCACAGCGATAAAGGGGTACTGAGAAGGTTCTACCATGTCACAGCAGGATGTTATGTCCTCTGCACAGTGATAAAAGGGGTACTGAGAAGGTTCTACCATGTCACAGCAGGATGTTAAGTCCTCTGCACAGCGATAAAAGGGGTACTGAGAAGGTTCTACCATGTCACAGCAGGATGTTATGTCCTCTGCACAGCGATAAAAGGGGTACTGAGAAGGTTCTACCATGTCACAGCAGGATGTTATGTCCTCTGCACAGTGATAAAAGGGGTACTGAGAAGGTTCTACCATGTCACAGCAGGATGTTATGTCCTCTGCACAGCGATAAAAGGGGTACTGAGAAGGTTCTACCATGTCACAGCAGGATGTTATGTCCTCTGCACAGCGATAAAAGGGGTACTGAGAAGGTTCTACCATGTCACAGCAGGATGTTATGTCCTCTGCACAGCGATAAAAGGGGTACTGAGAAGGTTCTACCATGTCACAGCAGGATGTTATGTCCTCTGCACAGTGATTAAAGGGGTACTAAGAAGTTTCTACCATGTCACAGCAGGATGTTATGTCCTCTGCACAGCGATAAAAGGGGTACTGAGAAGGTTCTATCGTTACAGCAGGATGTTATGTCCTCTGCACAGTGATAAAAGGGGCACTGAGCAGGTTCTACCATGTCACAGCAGGATGTTATGTCCTCTGCACAGCGATAAAAGGGGTACTGAGAAGGTTCTACCATGTCACAGCAGGATGTTATGTCCTCTGCACAGCGATAAAAGGGGTACTGAGAAGGTTCTACCATGTCACAGCAGGATGTTGTGTCCTCTGCACAGCGATAAAAGGGGTACTGAGTAGGTTCTACCATGTCACTGCAGGATGTTATGTCCTCTGCACAGCGATAAAAGGGGTATTGAGAAAGTTCTACCATGTCACAGCAGGATGTTATGTCCGCTGCACAGCGATAAAAGGGGTACTGAGAAGGTTCTACCATGTCACAGCAGGATGTTATGTCCTCTGCACAGCGATAAAAGGGGTACTGAGAAGGTTCTACCATGTCACAGCAGGATGTTATGTCCTCTGCACAGCGATAAAAGGGGCAGTGAGAAGGTTCTACCATGTCATAGCAGGATGTTATGTCCTCTGCACAGCGATAAAAGGGGTACTGAGAAGGTTCTACCATGTCACAGCAGGATGTTATGTCCTCTGCACAGCGATAAAAGGGGTACTGAGAAGGTTCTACCATGTCACAGCAGGATGTTATGTCCTCTGCACAGCGATAAAAGAGGTACTGAGAAGGTTCTACCATGTCACAGCAGGATGTTATGTCCTCTGCACAGCGATAAAAGGGGTACTGAGAAGGTTCTACCATGTCACAGCAGGATGTTATGTCCTCTGCACAGCAATAAAAGGGGTACTGAGAAGGTTATACCATGTCACAGCAGGATATGTCCTCTGCACAGCGATAAAAGGGGTACTGCGAAGGTTCTACCATGTCACAGCAGGATGTTATGTCCTCTGCACAGTGATAAAAGGGGTACTGAGGAGGTTCTACCATGTCACAGCAGGATGTTATGTCCTCTGCACAGCGATAAAAGGGGTACTGAGAAGGTTCTACCATGTTACAGCAGGATGTTATGTCCTCTCCACAGTGATAAAAGGGGTACTGAGAAGGTTCTACCAGGTCACAGCAGGATGTTATGTCCTCTGCACAGCGATAAAAGGGTTACTGAGAAGGTTCTACCATGTCACAGCAGGATGTTATGTCCTCCGCACAGTGATAAAAGGGGTATTGAGAAGGTTCTACCATGTCACAGCAGGATGTTATGTCCTCTGCACAGTGATAAAAGGGGTACTGAGAAGGTTCTACCATGTCACAGCAGGATGTTATGTCCTCTGCACAGCGATAAATGGGGTACTGAGAAGGTTTACCATGTCACAGCAGTATGTTATGTCCTCTGCGCAGCGATAAAAGGGGTACTGAGAAGGTTCTACCATGTCACAGCAGGATATGTTGTATCATCGAAAGTGAAATGAAGTAATAAAAAGCAGAATGTTAACAGCTGGAGGGCGAGAGTTTAACTAACATGGTACCACCTAAATCTAAAAACAAAAATGTAATCACAGGCTTATGCCTCCCGTGTTGCCTTGTTCATAACTATATCGTTTACTGTGGTCAGTCATCTGAGTTGGGGTAAGTCAACTTTTGTGAAGATATAGTGCATGGTACTAGGAAATAATAACAGAAATGCTGAACATGCCATAGACATGGCCAACCCATGTAATAATTCATTAAGCAGATTATAAATGGAGGCCATGCGTCCTTATCAAAGAAACTAAAATAATCTAAACTAGATGACTCACAAAACAGTGTTTTGAAGGGTACGTTAAAATGAGCTAATCAGATTTGACTGGTACAGATTATTAGGCCCTATAAATAACTCAGAACTTCTATAAATATCATCATCTGAGTTTAGTCTCAAAAACATTAGCAGTTTATACAGTTTATGGAAGACAAAGCAGATTCAGCTGCTTCAACAATATTGTTTGCCTTAGTTTTGTTTTACTTGTATGGATGCAGAATTATTTAATTTACAGTACATTGGCAGAAGAAATTCTAATGACATGTCACAAAGTATCACCCAAGGACATTTTCTATGTTTAGAAATGTAATTATTTCAAAGAATCCAATAACCTATGATTGATTAAGAAGACACAAACACGCTATGAGTGATGACATATATCTACATCTAATCTCTTTCTCTACGTCTTTCTTTCTTTCCCTCTCTGTATGAGAAAAGGCATACAGCTCCAAAAAACCTGTCTGTGCATTTTTTGACTGGATTTTCCACTTTAATTCAGTTACTGTTTAATCAGTTTGAAATTAACAGAGGCATTAGCTAGTTTTATGCTAGGACCCAGGAGAAAAGCTTTACTTAGAACTTTATAACTCCTGCAAATTAGTTTGTCATTTTTCTGTGCTAGATATCTAAAATATGGAAATAAGGATGCAGTGCATATATTCTTATTATTTATTTAGTTATTTATTTATTTATTTACATTATTTGACCGGGAGTGTCCGACTGGACGTGGGTCCATTTTCAGCGGAGGCCCGGGGAGAAAAGCTCCACAGTAAAATAAACAGACAGTAGTTACATTGGATTACATAGCGATTAACAATTTGATTAACATAGCAATTAATTACAAACATATTTACAGATGAAGAACATAGTACATCAGTAGACAACTAGAATCTTTATCTGCGAGGTACATAACAGACATTAACAAATGTTACAATAAGAAGTTCCTGCTGTATAATAAGTACTAGGCTTATGAGCATCTGAGCTTGCTATAATCAAGGTAGTTAGTGGGATGGAAAGAAAGGTAGTGGTTGGATGGGGTGGGTGATATTAGAGAGGGAGTTGCAAGGGCATAGCCTTTTTAGGTGCACTTTTAGTAAAGTTTTGAAGTGGGTGCATGATGGTACTGAGGTAATTGTGGGTGGGAGGGAGTTCCATAACTTGGCTATGGCGCAAGAGAATAGTGCTTCACCAGTAGAGTTATTGGCTTTAGTGATCTGCAAGTGATTTTTGTTGCTGGATCTTAGTGGTCTGGTGGTGCAATAGGGTTGGAGTAGATTCTGGAGGGATGGGACATTTAGTGGATGGTTTACTAGTTTGTGGGCGAGTGCGAGTTGATACCACTGAAGGAGGTGAGGGAGTTCAAGCCAGCCCAGTTCAGCAAATGAGAGACAGTGGTGTTATTACAGTATTATTACAGTAAAGACTTAATTGGTTAGCAAGGACTGTATGTTGTCCATTAAAAATTCATTTTTACACCATCCATCCACAAATTCCCATTTGGCATTACAGTGAAGGTAGATCTATGCCTGGCATACAAGACATCACTGGACCCCACTTTGATGGGCCCCCTGCATATCCACAAAACAAACAGCACCAGAATTACCCATTCTATAGACTTAAACCTTGCCTGTGATATAAATATGACATGCTGGACAAAGAGCTATGTATCGAAGAGACTACCCCTTCTTTGGAACAGGATCCTCATCCATGTGAAGCAGAGGAAATTCATCCCTATTTTGGTACCTATGTGTCTAATAGACATGGGCAGCCTGTCAATGGTTCATCTCCCAGGCCCTAGCCTGTAAATGGTTCATCTCCCAGGCCCTAGCCTGTAAATGGTTCATCTCCCAGGCCCTAGCCTGTAAATGGTTCATCTCCCAGGCCCTAGCCTGTAAATGGTTCATCTCCCAGGCCCTAGCCTGTAAATGGTTCATCTCCCAGGCCCTAGCCTGTAAATGGTTCATCTCCCAGGCTCCTACTTCTAAATGTTTCAAGTCCCAAACCCTTGCTTACACTTACCAAGGATACCAGAACTTGTCAGAGATTTGGGATGCATGGCTAAGCTTAATAAGGCCCCAGTGATCGTTAGCCTAGTACACACCTATGAACCTATGACTCTAGTTGAGTGTTAAATGCTTTGGCATGGATGCGTAGCCAGTTTGTTAAACTACACAATGCTTAACAAAGGGATCACCAGTACTGATCAAATGCAGGCTTGTGAATTATCAGCATTCCTCCAACAAAATCTCAATTCCTCCACAGTACAGCAACATAAGAGTAATAATATTTTGTTGTACAGGCTGCCCCCCCAAAAAAGTTTATTTTTTCATACTAGTTCCTGTTTTTACTATCTAGTGACTGGAATCACATTCTTCAAGACACTACTGTTTGTATTCTTTGGGCCGAATGTTAAGTAACTATTTGGAACTGGACCAGTCCTTATCTAGGTGTGTACTTAAATATTGATTTATTTCTCAATGGTTTTATTCTGACAGGAAAATACATTAATGAAACATTCACTGAAATAAACATAAAATAAATGAGTTTTTTGTAGAACAAGCCCTCCCGCATTGCAAATATTAGGTACTGTATCTCTACACTCCTGACTCTAAATATAACTCTGAGACTGCAGAGCAGTTGAGGGGAAAAAGAGAAATTCCTGTACCTTAATTGTTTTACAGTTTCATCGAATACACTGCAAAACTTTTACAAAATGTGGAATCAACTTATTAAAATATTTAATTTTCATTTTGATACAATGCAAAGACCATGGTCCTGCCTTTCCCTTTAAGTCATTAAAGATATGCCTAATAGTAACACCAGGCATATATCAAAGTACTAAAGGCATGTCAGATTGAAATGCTATCTTAAATGGATTACTGACTGACCTGTGTAACCAGAGTATGAAGCACCAGTACACACAAAGCCTACAATAACCACTAACCCCATCCAAAATACTATGAGGAATAACTAGATTAAAGGATGACATGGAAATTAAACATAAAACATTGTTATATAGTGTAACACAACACATTGTTGCATAGTGCAACACAACACATTGTTGTATAGTGCAACATAGCACATTGTATAGTGTAACACAACACATTGTTATATAGTATAACACAACACGTTATTATATAGTATAACACAACATGTTGTTATATAGTGTATTAAAATAATATATCAAAAATTTTATTGAACACTGACAATAATACACAACAGTCAATGCGCCATGCAGATTTATTTTTCAGCTTAAGGCTACAGAGACAGCAATACATCAGTCACTTGACTTTATTTAAACTGTGTTTCATGTTTTAGTCAACAGAGAAAGAAAAATTCAGTGAGAAGAAATGTTTTCAGGTGCTGTATTAAACTAGAGTTTTGAAGAGATAGAAATGTATATGTAACAAAGCTGAAGCACCTGTGTTTCATTGTTGAAGAATGGAGGAAAATGGGGATCCAGCATTTATGATAATTTAGTCAGACATATTCACAGAGTTGGGCTCTTTTATCAAAAATGTCATGACATGAAGAGCTCTACTACACAGATTCACCATATCAAACATGGCAGTTGGCCAACTAATTAAGATAATGATTTGGCTATGTTCCCATAGAATGGCGCACAGCAATGGTTATTCCGCTCCACAAAGGAGGGGCCACAACTGACCCTGGTAACTATCGCCCCATAAACCTGAATAGCCTGATCTACAAGGCTATGGAGCGCATCATCATGGAATTCATTAACAAAGACATTGGGAACCTCCAAACACTTAACCCAACCCAGTTCGGTTTTGTTAAGGGCAGATCATGCCTACTAAACCTGGTTGACTTCTTTGAGACAGTTACCAAGGCCATAGACGAGGGAAAGGTGGTTCACTTAGCCTACCTTGATCTCGCCAAGGCGTTCGACACCATTCCTCACTCTCGTATTATAGAAAAACTCACCAGCCTGAACATAAACCCCTACATCACAAGATGGGTTGTCAAATGGCTTACAGACAGAACTCACACGGTAAGAATAGCGGGCTCCAGGTCTGACTCTAAACCAGTTACAAGTGGTGTCCCGCAAGGCTCAGTTCTGGGACCCCTACTGTTCGGCATACATTTCTCAGAAGTACAGGCAAACACAGGAGGACTATGGCTAACCAAGTTCGCCGATGACTGCAAAGTGGGAGCCATAATTGACTCTCCGGCTGATACGGACATCCTCCAAAAAGGCCTTACTGAGACAGACACCTGGTGTCAAAGTCATGGCCTCAAGCTAAATGCCAAAAAATGCATAGTCATCCCGTTTCGGAAAAACAAAACACCCACGAATTACCACATAGGCGGCAGCCCCCTTAATACAGAAGAGGTAATAAGAGATCTGGGGACCCAGGTAGATAGTAATCTCTCCTTTGACAATCATATTGCCAAAGTAGTTAGGAAGTCCTTCTATGTGGCCCATCTAATTACTAAGGGGTTTGCATCTTGAAATAAAGAGGTTATAGTGCCCCTCTACTCGTCAATCATCAGACCCATCATAGAGTACAATGCCCCATTTGGGATCTACCTCACAAGACACTTCCAACAGCTTGAAAGACCACAAAAGCACCTCGCCTAGAGGATTACTGGCCTCAAACATATGTCCTATGCAGCCCAACTGAAAAAACTCTGGCTGTACTCAGTGGCATATCGCTTACTCAGAGGTGATCTCTGCCTGACTTACAAAGCCATGTCCAACTCAGAATTGATGGACATGCTCCACCTAAAGAAATCCAAGTCACTGCGAGCCATGCGCTCTAGTGAGCTAAACCTTGCCACAACAATAAATAGAACATGCTGGAGGGATAGATTCCTGTCACAGAGACTCCCCATGCTTTGGAACAAAATTCCTAACTACATTAGACAGAGCCCCTCACTCACACTCTTCAAGAGAAACCTTGACGAGTGGATGGGTAACAGAAAATACACCCCTGGGATCACTCCATTGGCTCTGCTTGACAGAGGATCAGTTAATTAATCAATGGGGTGGCAAAAGCCGACACACTCTGGCTAGGCTTATAAATGCCCTCCAGCAGATTGCCTAGTACCTACCTATGAACCTATGAACCTATGACAAGATTCATGTTTTGCTTTTTGGTTTGCTTCCCACAGTCTCTGTTTGCCTACTATGTAACTCTGAGGAAGTCACACACTCCGAAAGTGCTCCCAGGGTGAATGTGAAATAAGGTTCATGTGGATGAGTGTTCTATTGCCAACTAATAAACACAAATAAAATTAAATAACTCAAGAAAGGTGCAGGCGTATTACACTGACAACCAATAAATAATTGGTAGCGGAAATGTTTTTGACTAATTATATAATTCTTCAGGAATCAGATCTCCTGATTGCAGATATAAACTCTAGCCTGAGGTTAATGTACGCCAACGTTGGCCAAATGTCACTGATGCACTGCCCCTAGCAGTAGTAACAGCTTGAAAGCAAAGAACTGCCAGATGAGGTGTTCTGTAACTTCAGCTAAGATATGCTTAAGCTTTATTTATTTTTATTATGCTGTTACATTGTGAATTATTTATTATAAACTTGCTGGTTTACATTTTAGTTTTGTTGGTCTATAACTGCTTACACGTTATTTCATAGTGCCATGCAAGCTAGTAGAGTACCTTTTCATCTGCAGATTTCACAGGTTTGCTTCCTCACAGAAGCACACGTACAGTTACCGCTTGATACCAACTAGCTGTACTGTCATGGATTTTATTTTGTTCTTGTTAGAGTTTGGGTCACAGTTATAAAAGATCAGTGGCCCAGCTCACTTACCTGATTAATAATTAGAAATAAAAATAAAGCAAACAAATAAGGTATGCAGGTCCATGAAAACAGAAAGCTTTGGATAGATAGTGATAAATCATTTATAGAAAAAGAAAATAGAGAAGGTACATTAACGGCCCAATATGAAAGGAACAGTGCAGGACGGAGGGGGGGTGAGCTGATTAAGGAACTTGGGGCGTGGGCAGAATTGGCTTGGGGCTCTTTGGGATGGCAGAGAATTAGATATTAAGGCAGAATATGGAGCTTTGTGAGATAACATGAGAAACAAAAATAGAAGCAGGTTAATTATTCAGGTAAGAAATGTCAGAACAGGAGAGAAGAAGACAAGAGGATGCCAGGAGGAACGATAGGAAGGAGACAAGCAGATGAGGGGAGCATTTGGATAGAGCCTAAGTTTGAGAGGATTCCAGAAAAGTGAGGCAGCAGACAAGAAGAAGAATTTATACAATGTAAGAGACAGCCAGGAAATATGTGTTTATTTATATCTGTTTACTAAGATAGTGTACTGATTAGCATTGACCAATTTCAGGCATAGCACAGGTAGAAATGTTTCACAGATACTATAAAAGTGTAGAAGGTTTAAAATACATATACCAGTGTGAAGTTAAATTTAAACAATGGCATATTCAAAGGAGAAGGAAGCCAAGGCAGGATGACAGGGATATACAGGAAAGACTTGGTTAAAAAGAGGAACAGCCAGAAGTAGCGATGCAGCAGGTACCAGCAGAGGTGGATGAGAAAGGAAGAAGGCAAGATAAAGTACTTAAACAATGAGGAGAGATGCATGAAAGGGGACAAGAATTCTGCATAGGAATAAAGCAGAGTATGCATCAAACGGTGAAAGTTTGCTAAAATGAAATGAAAGGGCAGAATCAAAGGAAACTATGGGAATGATGTCCTTCCATATCACTGTTGCGGTATTCTTTACTAACGGGATTCCCTGCCATGGGAAACCTAAAGTACAGCCAGTATACCAAAGCCTTAGGTTTTCATAGATGTTATGCATCACACATATGCTCCACACTCATGGCTTTGGGCATAAAGGCGACGTACGGCCATACATACCTCAGAACTTCTTTGCCGCCAATCCGAACACCATCTTTGATCATCAGTTTGAACACTCCTTTTGTGCTGGTTACCAAGCTGTTTTTCAGATAAGTGCCCCATTGGGGTTTTATTCTTGTCTTTTCCTTATGCGAGTTTAGATCTCATCCAGAAAGGGAAAATAGCACTGTGGGAGGCAGATTCCCCATAAAGATCATCATGACCAGTATCTTTTTTGTTTGGGTGCTTCTCATGACCATACAACGTGCTCTATGTCATAGGTTCATAGGTTAGTACTAGGCTAACTGCCCTTGTGAGCCATTTTAAGCCTAGCCAATTATCCCTTGTGAGACTCAAACCCTGCACCTTGCGTCTGTAAGGCAGACACCTTAACCATTAGGCCACCTTCCTAACCCTCCGTTCTCCTTTTTTATCTACCTGGAGAACCAGTGTCTTAAATTGTTGGCACAGGGTGATATGGCAGAATTGTCCCATCCCGAAGGTCAGCCATTGGCCAAGAAATATACCAAAAAATTAGGTCTGATTTGGCTACTTCTGAAACAATTAGGTCTGATTCGGCACAGTGGTGCAGTGGTTAACATTGTCACCTCACAGCAAGAGGTTCTCTGGTTCGATTCTCAGCTGGGGTGCCTTCTGTGTGGAGTTTGCATATTCTCCCTGCATTTACATGGGTTTCCTCCAGGTACTCCAGTTTCCTCCCACATTCTAAAGACATGCATCTGGAGCATTTCTTCTCAGGCCTCTGCTGAAAACAGGCTCTGTGGAGCCTAGATGGACTTTCCCAGTCAACAAATGTTAAATAAATAAATAATAAATAAATACTATACTGTCTCTCTTGAGGCTGTTGAAAGCCCAGAGGATCACTCTGTCATTCCCTCAGATTCCTCTGCATTGGAGGCCACCATGGATTCAACTTCTTGCATATCCTCAGAGGCTCTGCAGAAGTCACTTATGGATGTTGAGCGGGAACCTTAGCTGATTATTTCATAGGGACCGAGGGGTGTGACATAGATTCAAGTTTGGAAGGCAATTCCTGCTACATTAATTGAGAGTCGGCAAGGGTCTGAACCTCCTAAGATCTTGAGGGCAGACGTCCCTTTAAAGAAGAAACAAAAAAACAAACACATCTGCCTGCTCCTAAGGATCCCCAGCATGAATGGCAGGATTTTGCCCAAGGGTTGTTTAATGCACGAATGGTCTTGAAGCCTCCCTAGGGAGTTTCTGTTCCTGCCCCCCCCCCCCCCCACACACACACACCTTTGTCTTCAAGAGGCCCAGGGAGCAGGATTCCTATGATTAGGAATTAGACTCAGGGGAGGGGTCTTTGGCATATGCCTCTCAGATTCCTTCTCCATTGAACTTTGGTTCTGAGGAGGAAGATTCCATTAGTCTGGATCTTCCCTTTGAGGAACTAACTTTTGGGAATACTATATCTTGCATGATGGAATTCGTTATGTGGGACTGTTCTCAGTCTTCTTCTATTCAGAAGAGGTATTATGAACTCCTCTAGATGGAGTCTCCTAAGCCCCCTGTTGTTCCTCTGGTTTTGGCTGCCCTGTTGGACACATTTTCCTCAGATTCTCAAGCTCCTAATTCCCAACCTCCAGCCCCCTAAAACAACTGACAGGTTTTATAAGGTAACTGATGACTGTAAGTTTCTTTACAAATGTCCCTCTGCTGACCCCTCTGTTGTGTCTGTCTTGACTGACAAACCCTCTAAGATCTTGCCTTCTACTAAACTGCTTCCTTCTAAGAATGACAATAGGGCTATGGAATGGCTGGGCAAAAAGGTATATACAGCTAGTAATTATAAACCCATTTGACCAGGTATGTCTTAGCTCTTCTTTCTCAGGTGTCTCAGGTTGTCTCCGACCTTCCTGATTCTGAGGGGAAGTTTTTGGCCCTCTCTTTGTTGGGCTCCTCTTCCAAGTGGCCCATCATTCTATTAAATGAAGTTATGATGCACCTGATGCTTCCTCTAAGAGCTGCTGAATTTTGTTCTGTGTGGAGGCACTACTCTTGGCTTCATGTACAGCCTTTGCCTGATGATATTAAGGCTAAATTGTTGGATGCTCCCCTTGATAATAAAAACCTCTTTGGTTCTGCAGCTGCGAGTTTTTTAAGTCCCTACAGGACAAGACCTTGCAGGAATTGAAGCGCATTTTTTGTTCTTACTGTTCCTAAATTTCAGAGGAATTATCCCTCTAAGTCTGCTTTTGTTCATAGACAGTCTCACCCTCCTTCCAAAGGTAAGGAGTGCTCTAGAGGGGCTCCTCCTGCCAGGTCTACTCAGACTCCCAATACTCAGAAACCTCTTTCTCAAGATAAGGCAGGACTTTCTGACTATCTGCTTCCCCATCCTAAATGAGGTTCCCTTTATCTCTTCATCTTTCCCTGTCTCTTCCCAATTGGTTAAGGATCACTCAAGATTCTTGGGTTTTGCCCATCATCCACCAGGGATACTTCATGGTGTGGAAATCCCTTCCACCTTTCTGGGTATTCCCCAACATCCTCAAGAACAGTTGCCCTTCTTTCCAGATCTACTTCAGGGTGTTTTGTCTCAAGGCACCATCAAAGTGCTTCCCACTCCTCAGGAGGAGAAGGGGTTTTATTCCAGAATATTTTTGGTTCTCAGGAAAGAAAGCACCTCGAGAACAATTCTGGACCTGTCTCAGCTCAACCCCTTTCTGAAGATCCTTCCTTTTGGATTCTGCCCCTTCAGACTCTGTTTCTTGTACTTCTTCCTCAGGTTTTTCTGGTATCTCTGGATCTCAAGGATGCTTATCTTCACATCCCAATTCATCTCTGTTTCAGAAAGTATTTCCATTTCTGTGTTTCTTCCTTGCATTTTCAGATCTCTGCTTTGCCATTTGGCCTCTCTACTGCCCCAAGGATTTTAACCAAATGACTCGCTCCTGTGATTGCCTTTTACAGAATGAGGGGGATACAAATATTACCTTACCTGGATGATCTTCTCATTCAAGCTTCCTCCCCTCAGATCTTACTTCAGCACCTCCAGTATGCTACTTGCCCCTTACAAAGCCTACGTTTTACAATAAATTTCCAGAAATCCATCCTGACTCCTTCTCAGGACCATGTTTTTCTCAGGTGCAGACTCCAGACCATTCCTATGCTGGCTTCCCTACCTCCACTCAAGGCTTTTTCTCTAATTGCATTTTTTCAGTACCTTCTTCCTTGAGTTTCAGTTACAGTCAGGAATTTCTTAGGACTCTGGGTTTCATAGCTTCCAACAAAAACAAACCCAACTGCAGCAACCAAACAAAACTGTGAAACTGTAAAATTCCCCAAAGCAGGCAAAAGTGCTCAATATGCAGCTAAATCCAAAAACTTGATGAACCAGCAAGTAATCGTACCAAAAAACTTTATTGCAGAGAAAGAAAGTTAGCACTTTCACGGTAATACCATACCGCTGCAGAGAATGAAAGTTAGTGCTTCTTTCACAGTAATACCATGAAAGAAAGGTATAATTCATATTCATAAGAAATGGTATTACAGTGAAAGCACTAACTTTCTTTCTCTGCAGAAGCAGTATGGTATTACCGTGAAAGCACTAGCTTTCTTTCTCTGCAATAAAGTTTTTTGGTACGATTACTTGCTGGTTCATCAAGTTTTTGGATTTAGCTGCATATCGAGCTGTCTTTTGCCTGCTTTGGGGAATTTTACAGTTTTATAGTTTCATGGCTTCCACCATTCCTAGGCTGTCTCTAGCCAGGCTCCATATGAGAAAGCTACAGTGGTTTCTAAAGTCAATAAGAAGTACACGGCCTAGGGATCTAAACCTCTTCTGTAACATCAACAGAATGACTTGGAGGGACAAGTACAGCCCGCAGATGATACTGCTGCTCTGGAACAGACTCCCTACCAGTGTAAAACAAAGCTTATTGCTGTCCACATTCAAGTCCAACTTGGATCTATGCATGAGGAACAGAAAAAGTACATAGAACTGCCCCCTGTACTACTAAAGGACAGAGGAAGCTTCTAAATGCTTTATCCCATGCATGGATCAGATCCCAATTATTCTCACTATGGATAATATACAATTATTGGCCATGGGATGGGTAAGGCTAATTTAACACCAAATGGGATAGGTTAATTCAAGCATAGAAAGGGAAAATGGCATACAAGGTCAGTTAATCTAGTACTTACCTTTGAACCTATGAACCTAATGACTTTGGATATACACCTACAACACAAAGAATGAAATATCATATTTTAATGATACACTGACTAATACTAAGAGAACTATTCAGAGAAGAGAAAGTTTAAATAACTTTTGCACAAAATAAAAACAAGAATTTTTCATAGCGAAAAGCAAATAATGATAAAGTTATTTGAAATTACTTTGGATATACATCTGTAACACAGATAATGAAAGGTCATATTATAGAGAGGTAGGCATTACAATAATTAGCAAATTTTCCTTAAAAAAATAGTAAAGATTTTTTAACAGAAAAACAGGTAAACAATACATAATAATAAATACTTATTCAAAAGACTTGTGAAAATGTAATACCTACATTTAAGAATGCAAACTACCTGAACGTGACCAGGCATATGCAAAAACTAGAATGACCTCAGAGGTTCCTTACAAAATGAATACAAAGCATAACAAACCTGCCTTATGCAGAGCGGCTTAAAGCCTTTTCCCTCTACTCAGTCTCTAGATTTCTGAGAGGTGATCTATGCCTGGCTTACAAGGCCCAACAAACCCCACACTTATAAATCCCCTCCATATTTTTACATCAAAGAGTACCAGAAATACAAGGTCTCAGGACTGGAATTTTGCCTGTGACTTAAACAGAACATGCTGGAGAGATATATATGTGACCCAGAGACTGCTCCTCCTATAGAACAGGCTTTCCATCCATGTAAATATGAGCTTGTCTATTACCCAGTTTAAGCAAAACCTAGACCAATGGATGGGGACTAGGAAATTTACACTGGGCCTGGTATCCATGTTTCTTATAGACAGACGTAGCTAAAAATGACTGGCCCTCAATGTACCATTTGGATAGAGGACATAATTATTCTTTCAAGAAAACGTGGCTAGTTTTAGAAGGGTCCCCTCAGGTCATTAACCTAGTAACAATCTATGAATCTTTGATAAGGAAAAAGGAAACTACTTATAATATAAATTTGAAATTTGAAGCAAAAACTTGTAGAATAGAATAATTAATAAATTACACGAAATTCTACTTTGCATATGTCAACGAGAAACACAAGAAACTGATACAGATATTATTTGAATGTGAACTTATCAGCAACACCTTCTTTTCCAAAATATTCGCAAAGGATGGAAAAGATATGTGCGAGAGAATACACAAGAAATTTGTAAGAATTTGATCACAACTGAAGATATGTTGACAGAAAAGCGAACCTTTGCTTGTGCTATGTAACATAAAAAGTATGAAGGAAATGCAGAAAAATAAATTATTTATATAAGAAACAATTAGAAACAAATATATTTATGAAGTATTGGTTAAAGGCATTTATGTGTTAATTTTGTAAGTGAAGGTTTATTTTTCTAACAATATAATTTTCAAACAAAAGAAATCTGAAATCTGACAAGATCACGTCAAGGAAATGTAAAAGGATCATTCTTAAAAGGAAGGACAGAGGAAAGAGTGGGGAAAAATCAGGAGATTGTAGGGACTGACTACTCACTGGTTGGCCAAAATGTACATGGAGTCTACACGTGTTCAAGAGTATAAGAGATAGCATGGCAAAAGCTTACTTGCTCTGCTCCCACACCCCCAAGAACTCCAAGATAAACTGCAAAAGTAATTTCTAGATATTGAAAATTACCTAAATGAACTTCATCTCATCCTAAACCCAAACAAAACAAAAGTAATGATCTTCTCTAACAGGAAATCCAAAGCAAAACCATTTCCTCTCCATCTACTCTACTAATGGCACTGTAATAGAACCAGTTAACCAAACAAAACTACTTGGTGTCACAATAGACAGCAACCTAACATTCAATAAACACATACCACTCACAGTTAAGAAAGTTCACATCAAACTTGGTGCTCTATATAGGGGCAAACCTTTCCTTACTCAAAATGCCAGACTAGCCACAGCCAGATCCCACCTCCTATCTACTCTTTTCTACTGTTCTTAAATTTTCACTAACCTGCGCATGTCTGATTTACATCTACATGATTCCTGCTATAACAAAATAGCAACATTTGCTGCTAATATACCCAACAGGACCCAACATTGCCTTGCTCTTCAAAAACTACAATGTCTGTTATTGGTCAATCAGCTCACCACTGCCCAGTGTATTATCCATAAACCTGAAAACTGCCCTGCACTCTCCAACCTAGTGCAACTAAATACCAACCCCAAGACCCTTAGATCATCCGATAAACTCATACTCAAGGTTACAAAGTCCCATAATTACATTGGTTACTCTCTGTTCTCCTTCAAAGTAGCCAAACAATGGAATCTATTAACCCCAGAATATCTTAAGCACAGATCGTCATAGCTTCAAAATACTCCTAAAGGAATACCTTACTCAACAATGGCTATGCTCCTGTAATACTCTGGCTAGTTTCTCATACCTTCGATCAAATGTTTTCTATTCTGCTATCTTCTTGTCTTATTTCTACCAAACGAAAATACCACAATGTTTTTAGTTATATATCTAATGAGTTTCATATTACTGTCTGTAATAAGGCTTAGGAAATGTAATGTTTTCTGTTTTACATTCACCTTTTGGCAATATTGGCAGCTGTCAAAATTTTTGTATACTGTTTGTAAATATTTTAAAAAATGTTGTAATCTTTTTGTACTATTGTTATGGAGCTTTTCTCTCTGGGTCTTTGCTGAAAATGGGCTACTTGCCCAGCCTGAGTCTACCCAGTTAACAAATGTAAAATAAATAAATAAAAGGATCAGAAGAAAGTAGAAATTGAGGAAAGGTAAAATATTAAGGCACTTAAGAGGGCAGACTATATAGGGTTATAATATCCTTCTGTTATCAAACAAATGTAATCATAGGTTCATAGATTAGTACTAGGCTAACTGCCCTTGTGAGCCATATTAAGCCAATTATTCCTTGTGAGACTCAAACCCTGCACTTTGTGTTTGTAAGCCAAACACCTTAACCATTAGCCCAACCTCCCAACCCCTCTTAGACCAACCTCCCAACCCCCCTCATGGTATCATCATGTTATAATCATTATATTATATATTATATATTATAATCTATATAAAAAAATATATATATATATATATATATATATATATATATATATATATATATATATATATTATATTAAAATCATTATATTATATATTATATATATTATCATGGTATAATCATAGTAGGAGAACCAGGAGACTTAGAAATGTAAGAGAACGTGGAGCAAGATGTAGAAAATACTGGAAGAGCTTGTAGCAAGAGATCAGTTTAGAGGGGTCAGTAAATGGATCAGATGCAGCATAAGGAGAGAGACAGCCAGCAGGCATAATGAAAAGGGCTGGGGGAGACTAAAGGGGAAAGGTATGAAAGTGGTATGGTTAGTGATGTGCAGTAGGATGGGATATAATGCAGTGACCATGAAGGAATGAGAAGAAAGATTTGGTGACTACAAACTCAGTAATCTTAGGGATTAAAAGTCTTAGCAATAGCGACAGAAAAGAGATGGTTACCAGGTTGTAGTGAAAATACTTTCTGGGCTTAAACTTAGATACAGGTGGAGGTGGCTAAAGCAGTACCCGCATTCTCCACCAGGGATGCATAGCTAAGCTTAAAAGGGTCCTTGTGGTCATTAGCCTAGTAAACATGAATCAAGATGAGGGGGTGGGGTCGTGGCCTTTACTGTGAATAATTGTATTGAGGTAAGGATGACTAGAACTAAAACATCTATAACTTCATGTAATCACAGTTCCACTACTAATTAACTACCAATCACTGTAAAATAATCTTGGGAATCTTCCCCTACACCCAATGCTGTCTAAAAATATTTTAAGATATAATAAATTAAAGAAGAATGAAAAATTTTAAAGGAAACATAAAACTCACCTCTTCAGTTTTCTCAGACATGCACAACCCAAAAACAAATCAGAATACCTACAACAAAACAAGTTTCAACAAATTAACACACTGAGAACATAAACATGCAATTTTTGTTCTCTGATACTTGCTGTGCAAAGAAATGCAGTGGTCTCTTTTCAATCATTGTGTGAAGACTGGAAGAGATGGAATAACTCAGAGAAGCAGTGCATTTCAGATTTGAGGTCCAAGTAATGAAGAGTCCTTAGAAGTCTCCCTTAGAACATGATATCCTACGGCAAAGACGTCTTTCAAGCTCTCTCTCTATATATGGGCTACCTACACTTAATATAACCTTCATTTAATCAATAGGCAAAAGTCTAAAGGCATAATATGCTGGTGATTTCAACTGCTGGAATTGCTGAAGTCATTGACATTGGTGTGTTGTATGTGAAAGTGTGACGAGTGTTACTGTGACGATAAAGGGTAAGTAATGTGTGTGTTTGCGCGCGCGCGTGTGTGTGTTGTGCTACTGAGTAAAGTTTTTTTGGTAAAGTAAAATATGGGGTTCAGGTTAGGGTCAGCAATAGGGCTAGGGTTACCACACTAATAAGGTGTTAGAGGAGGATATCAATGTCTTTGTGCACCATCTATATCTCAGTCTACTTCTAATAATCAAAAGACCACTTATGTGAAACTGAATTTACTAAGACGACAACACTGAACTGTTAATTTACTGAACGATCACACTACCGAATATTTTAACAGGGAATGTATGCACTTGGTTGGATTCCCTAACATTGAACACTCAAAAGAGAGAATGCATTTTGTGGTGATAAATAAGCGTGAATGTTCAGAAACAGTCGCTTGGCATGTGATTTAACCTGCTGCTGACTCCTTTCTATGGAAGACTGCATTACAGCATGTATAGAATTTTCCCTTACCCTTCTGCTGTGCAATCTCAGGGTTGGTATATATAAGTGTGGGGGGAGGGGGGTGTAATGCAGGGAGGAGGCTTTCTCCCAAAACATATTTTTGTATTTTATCATGGTATGATCATGGCAGGAGAACCAGGAGACTTAGAAATGTAAGAGAACGTGGAATAAGATGTAGAAAATACTGGAAGAGCTTGTAGCAAGAGATCAGTTCAGAGGGGTCAATAAATGGATCAGATGCAGCATAAGGAGAGAGACAGCCAGCAGGCATAATGAAAAGGGCTGGGGGAGACTAAAGGGAAAAGGTATGAAAGTGGTATGGTTAGTGATTAGGGTTACCATCTGTCCCACTTTGCGAGGGGACAGTCCCTCTTTGGGCAGTTGTGTCCTGCAAAAAAATTGTAAAAATGGCAAATGTCCTGAGATTTTAGGGCAAAATTATTTCCTATATTTTATGTAATAGTTGCATAAAACAGTTATTCTGTATCTGAAACACCTAAATTTTATAAGAAACAGAATAAGCAACTAAAATGCTACAAGAATAAGCTTTAAGGTGGTGATTTCAATTGTCATATTTATCAAATATTATATCTCATTGCATTGGAAGTGCCAAGCCGCACTAACATGGGAAGGTCTAAAGGAATTGGTAATTAGGCATATTAGGGCACAAAAGTATCTCTTTTATAAAGGTAATCACAAGTTCTGTTCTGAAAATTTTTGGAATGTATTCTTTGATTGTCTTTTAACCTGAAACACTTTTCATTTTATCTCCTTAATGTATTATCTGTTGATATATTGTGAATGATATGGGCAATGTATAGTTGTATATAGTTTTTGTTGATGTTTGTACAGTGTTCTTCTGTGGTTTGTATTGTTTGTCTATATGATAAAAAAATAAAAAGATTTTCAAAAAAAAAAAAAAAAAAAAAAAAAAGAATAAGCTTTTATTTAGGCAAAACAGTGAAGTTCTGTCCTTTCTATTGGCCATGGGTATATTTCACCCTGCAAAATCTGATGTTTGTACCAAAAATGTCCCACTTTGGACATTTGAAAAGGTGGCAACCCTATTAGTGATGTGCAGTAGGATGGGATATAATGCAGTGACCATGAAGGAATATAGATATACCTTCATAACTTTGATGGCCACATCATCGACATTGCTGCCGCGAATTGCAAACCGCGAAATTTGAAAATTGCAAAAACTGCAGCGCCGAATTATAAAACCTTGCCCTTTTTTGACTCAGGGTAGCACTCGTTTTGGCGATGGAGCAATCGAAAATGTTGAACTTCGACATTTTTACAATGTTTAGGGAAGTCGGCGTGACAAAATTCGGCTAAACGGTTCGCTTTTAAGCACATTCGGAAATGTGCTTTCGAACTATGAAGGATAACTATATATATATATATATATATATATATATATATATATATATATATATATATATATATATATATAAATATATATGTGTATATATGATTATATAGATATCAGTATAGCTGTGGAGGTATGAGGGGAACTTGCAAAAATAACTGTATTTAGTGCTTACACATTTGTTGGTATTTTTGTGGTGTGGAGTTTAACTATATGTGTGCTTGTGATGTGTGAATGAGCCTTTGTGTTTCTGTGCTTGTAGTTTGTGTTGTGCATGTGTGTGTTAGTGAATTTTTATTGAATGCAGAGAATGTGTACCTTCATAGTGGTGTGGATGGACTGGGTGTGGGATTAAATGTTTTCCCATTTGCTTCTGGTTCAATCAATTAGATGAATCATTATATGAGACACATACCAAACACACATACACATGCACTTGCTCGTATACATATACAAAAAAGCACCCACACCACACACACATACACACAAACATGCACTCTTCTCCAACTCAGCCATTAAGAATAGCACTCACAACTGAAATGTTCACAAAGTTTGCAGTCTCCTGTTTCCATCTAAGGCTAGGTCAGACTCTTTGAACTTGCTGACCGTGACAGCCAAAGATAACTAAATGGCTCTGCAGTTTTAAAATTTATGATTATCAACCTCCCTGGAGCAGAAGGCAAAAGAGAAGGTCTGCAGTGTGTTTACACCACCCAGCAGGCAAGGCGTTTGATATCAGGAAGTCTGAGTATGCCTTTTTCTGTGTTGTGCAGATGGATTTTGCATTATAAGTTAAACAACACATGGCAATGTCCAAAGCAGGTTATGAATTATGAGCTGGTCTTCCTGGTACATTTACTGAATTCATTGAGGGGGTATTATAAACATTTCAGACCTGAACATACACAAATTCTAAAGTTCATGTACTCACGCATATTAGCACTCACTCTGAGCACACATGCTGTGAAACTCTTATTCCAAAACACATGTATAGTGTATTTCATTCCTTTACTTCTGTAAACATAACACATTGTTTAAATAGATCTGCAGCCTCTTTCACTAAGCACAATATACCACGAGACAAAATCCCACAAAATTCCTTACTGCATACAAATGTGCATATGTAGCAAAATACAAATAGACATGCAAGGACTAAAGCATATACTTATTATTCCGGAGGAATGCAAATTTTGTGTACATATGTGCATGCATTTATAAAAACTCCCAGTAATCCTGAAATACATATGCAAGAGCTACAGAGCCTAGTGACCATAAACATACAAAAAATATGTATCCAAGCACATGGTTAACACATACACATTAACAATAAAATAAATACCTGTATCTTGTAAACTGCCCACTTTATTATGTCCTTGAAGCAATAATTCCTTGCAAATGAGAAATCTCCCTGAATTAACTAGTCTTCAAAGGTTCTTACATTACTTGGCTGTGCTATCAGATCACAGTAGTGTGTATGCGCGCGCGTGTGTGTGTGTGTGTGTGTGTGTGTGTGTGTGTGTGTGTGTGTGTGTGTGTATATGTCTTTTTGCAGCGTGTTTTTCTGTTCTCCATGGTTTATATCATATAAGTAAGTGGCTATCAAGCACATATATGGAGTTGCAGGGAGAAATGTAAAGCGATTCAGGATCTAACATCTAAGAGGAGTCAATTTCATAAAAAAGGCAGCCTCTGAGAAAGACATCTCACTAATAAATCCTATTTATCTCTCAGAAGAAGCTTAGGTCTCTTGAGTGGGTGTAAAGGCTAGTATTAGGTTTCTTGAGTGGGTGTAAAGGCTAGTATTAGGTCTCTTGAGTGGGTGTAAAGGCTAGTATTAGGTCTCTTGAGTGGGTGTAAAGGCTAGTATTAGGTCTCTTGAGTGAGTGCAAAGGCTAGTATTAGGTCTCCTGAGTGGGTGTAAAGGCTAGTATTAGGTCTCTTGAGTGGGTGTAAAGGCTAGTATTAGGTCTCTTGAGTGGGTGTAAAGGTTAGTATTAGGTCTCTTGAGTGGGTGTAAAGGCTAGTATTAGGTCTCTTGAGTGGGTGTAAAGGCTAGTATTAGGTCTCCTGAGTGGGTGTAAAGGCTAGTATTAGGTCTCTTGAGTGGGTGTAAAGGCTAGTATTAGGTCTCTTAAGTGTGTGTAAAGGTTAATATTAGGTCTCTTGAGTGGGTGTAAAGGCTAGTATTAGGTCTCTTGAGTAGGTGTAAAGGCTAGTATTAGGTCTCTTGAGTGGGTGTAAAGGCTAGTATTAGGTCTCTTGAGTGGGTGTAAAGGCTAGTATTAGGTCTCTTAAGTGGGTGTAAAGGTTAGTATTAGGTCTCTTGAGTGGGTGTAAAGGCTAGTATTAGGTCTCTTGAGTGGATGTAAAGGCTAGTATTAGGTCTCTTGAGTGGGTGTAAAGGCTAGTATTATTTTTGTGGACATGTAGGTGGTTACATAGGCCCAGATCTTTTGAGGGTCTGTAGGAAAGGCATAGATCTCCTATTACTAGAAAAGAGTGAATGCACTTTTAAGGCAATCAGAGTAATTCAAGGAGGACATGCCTTTGATTTTTTTAGTAAGAAAACACTGAGGTAATTCACGTCAGACCATATGTCTAGTCAAGTACATACCAAATGAGGAATTATATTCTATTATTGATTTGATAAGGGAGGTGCAGAGGAGGACAATGATGCCTTTGGATCTAGAAGATCTACCCCGATGATTAATCTGACTATATAAAAGGATTTCCTAACAGCAGTAATTATATGATGGGCAAAGGATAGTGCACTGTCAGTACAGGTCCCAAGCTCCTTAAAGACCAAGCTAATTTTTACAGAGATGTCACTTATATAATCGGAGCAAGAGCACCCAGGTTTGCCAAAGAACACAGTGCTGCATTTTTTGGCATTTGATCAAAAATTCTCTTCCCTCACAAGTGCCCTGCTTTGACTAACATTTTAATGTGGAACAATTCAGAGTATTTAGAGCTTCTGTAGGAGAGTTGGAACAAATCCCAAGCATAGAGAATAAATATGGAGAGTCTCATTTTCAAGTTTATCTCAGTGAACTCTGGAACAATCTACCTCCCGTTTTTATGTTGCACCCACGCAAAGATGGCCTTTAAAGTCAAATCTTGGAAAATCTATCTCCACCACAAACAGCCAGAACTGCTACTAAAATACAAACAGCTCCGAAACCTAGCCAAAAAACAAGTCATTAAAGATAAAAAAATCCTACTACAACCACCTACAAATAAAACATACAAAAAAACCCAAACAATTTTGAAACTCTATAAACACCCTCCTCAAGCCTGGTACCATAAAAATCCCTTGTCCCAACACCAGCAAATCTGACCTGGAAATTGCTGAACTATTCAATACCTTCTTCATCTCCTCCATTGCTGAGTTAACCAAAACCTTCCCAAATAACATCCCCCCACCAACCTCCTCCCAAGCTCCCACCCCACCTCCTCCCACTCCCCATATTTTTCAAACTTAAACCAGTATCCACCAACCTCATAAAGAAATTACTCTACAAACTTAAACCTTTCACCAGTGCTCCTGACAACATTCCCTCCTCCTTCTTAAAAATTGCCTCTGACAGTGTTGCGCTTCCTATCAGCATCCTGATCAATAGATTACTTCTTGAGTCATATGTGCCAAAACTATGGCATTCTGCTTTTATTCTCCCTCTCCACAAAGGTGGCAAAAACTGTAACTTCTCCAACTTCCGCCTTATAGCTATCCTCTCTCCCATCTCCAAACTTCTCGAAAAATGCATTCACATACAGCTCTTGCCATTCCTAACCGAACACCAACTGCTCTCTCCTACCCAACATGGCTTCCACCCTGGTCACAATACCAACACAGCCCTTCTCTCCTTTTTACACTCTATCAATTCGGCCCGAGATTCTGGTAACTTAGTTTCATCTGTTCTATTAGACCTTTCTAAAGCCTTTGATACCATCTCACACACCCATCTACGTAACCATCTATCTAACCTTAACATCTCGCCTAAAACTCTTTCCTGGTTCTCCAGTTATCTTTCTAACAGGTCCCAAGCTGTGAAATGGGGCAAATCTTCTTCCACATTCCTTCCAACACCCACAGGAGTTCCCCAAGGTTCCATTCTTGGCCCTCTGCTATTCAACATCTTTATTAATGATTTCCACAAAGCCATTCCCTTCACCAAAATTGTCCAATATGCAGATGACTCCACACTCATCTGCTATGCCTCCAACCAA
Organism: Protopterus annectens; assembly: GCF_019279795.1. Classification (NCBI taxonomy): domain Eukaryota; kingdom Metazoa; phylum Chordata; order Ceratodontiformes; family Protopteridae; genus Protopterus; species Protopterus annectens. The sequence continues at coordinate 1,154,352,242 of NC_056747.1, read as the reverse complement.
ACTGAACTCAAGACTCTAACTCAATCTGCCTTCTCAACCAATGAAAAATGGATACACCAAAACCACCTCTCACTAAACGCCAACAAAACTAAAATCCTTCTATTTTTCCCCCTCAAAATCCACCCACATTGACAAAAACTCATTCCAAATTACCAGCCTCAACAACTCTGTCACTGATATTGTTCCCTCCACCAAACTCTTGGGAGTCACCATTGACGAAAACCTAAAATTCAATACCCATATCCAGCTCAACATCAAGAAAACCCACATAAAACTCGGCCTACTCTACAGGAATAATCACTTCCTCTCTCCCTCTACTAGACTGACCCTAGCCACAACTTACCTTCTCCCATCCCTTCTTTATGGTGCTCCTCTACTTACTAATCTATCCTCCACCCTTACCTCCAGACTAGAAGTATGCTACGACAAAATCTCCAGATTTGCCACTAAGGCAAAAGCCTCCTCCCACCACTGCTCCTCCCTACTAACTATAAACTGACTAGAACTCCCCAATCAACTAGACTTCCTCCAATTAGTCTCAGCCCACAAATTACTATATCAACCTACCAGCTGCCCTGCCTTATCTAATATCCTCCAACCTTACATCCCTCCAAGACCCCTTAGATCCACTCACGAAAACCTCATCTCCATCTACAAACCAAAGCGTCCTGCTGGTCAGCTTCTACTCTTCTTCACCCTAGCTAAAAAATGGAATGCCCTGCCCTCCACTCTGAGAGCTTGTGACAACCTAAACACCTTCAAAAGACTATTACATTCCTACCTGCTTCTTCACAGAAAATGTAACTGCACTCCTCACACCATACCTCCCAACCTCCCCCTTCCTTCTCTCCTGGCTAACCTCCTTTCCCTTCAAACCTCTCTCTTATATTCTTACTATAAGTTATAACCAATCTCCTCCCAGCCGCTCACTGTTATGTCTCTCTTCCTCTCCTTCATAACTACTTGTAATCTTCTTAACTACTTAGTATTGGATTCCTTCTCTAGCTACCACCCTTCCTGCTATAAATTTTTTTCACAACTATATACTGTATGCAATGTAAAAGAATCATTCTTTTGTTATTTCAACTTGATAACTTAGGAATGTAAAAAATTCTATATGTTATGTACTTGTTATGTGAACCTTCACTGCTTAACAATGTAAACATTATTTTTTAACTTGTTATCTGATAAGTAACTTAGGAATGTGAAAAAAAATTCTATATGTTATGTAACTTGTTATGTGAACCTTCACAGCTTAACAACGTAAACACTATTTGTAACTTGTTATCTGGAGCTTTTCTCCCCGGGCCTCCACTGAAAATGGACTCTCGAGTCCAGTGGACCTACCCGGTCACCAAACTAGAATAAATAAATAAATATAATAAAGTATCTTTGAAGAAACATCTACAGATAATATGGAATTTTCTTTATAATAGGACTTATAATTGTGTCACTTGTTACTGAAAGTTGTGATATTCACAATTCCCACTGTTGTAGTAGCTTTTAGGCTATATGTGTTGCCCTGCCCAGGAAAACAACAACCAAACAGCTTTCAAAAGTTCTGGCTCTCTCTCACACCTTCACTCAGACTGCTAATTGGGCAGCCCTGTGGATGGAAAAAAAGCAGTGAGTGTGCATATTCTTCTGCACTTTCTAGCCACTTCATGAAGAAGCAACTCAGAGGTTTCACAGGAGCAGTAACCAATCATCAGCTTCAGTTCTGGCAAATAAGTCCCCTATTGGGAACTCTTCCACACAGAATATTGCCCTTTTAAGAAAAAAAATGCTGTTTTTTCATAGGGTGGCATTTCCTCTTTAAGAAATCTGATAATCCTCACCAATCTACAGTCCTCCTTAAGAGCAAAACTAGACTCTTGCTATAACAAAGTCGTCAAATTTGCTAAAAATGCTAAATATTCTACCCATCACTGTTCCTCTCTGCATCAACTAAATTGGCTAGAATCCAAACACTATCTCACATTCTTACAATTAACTACAGCCCATAAGCTCATCTACCACCCAGAAACCTGCCCTTCCCTCTATTCCATACTGACCATGTACCATCCAAACTGGCTCCTTAGGTCTGAAAACAAAATGTTACTATCAGTAGAGAAACCCAAGCTCTCTGCTGGCCAAATGTTGTATTTCTATAATGTCTCTAAGGCATGAAATAAGCTCCCCCATCACTCAGAACAATCAGCAACCTGGTCTCCTTTAAAAAAATCCCTTAAACTGCATCTCTCCTCAAAATGGCTATGCTCCTGTTCCCAATCATGCAACCTCAACTCCTGATTTCTCCTCCCAGTGCTATACCTCTGTCACATCATTTCCTTCACTCTGCCTAATTAATGCTTCCCTGTCACTTTTACTTCTCCTTTCCACCCTCTGCACTTCTATCTGCTACTATAATTACTCTGTATTTAATTTCCTCACAGCTATGTACCTGCAGATATATTACTATCATGTGTACTGGAATATACTCTATGCACCATTGTAATTATCATTCACTAACATCTTCACTGAAATATATGCCATTTATTATTTCTATATGTCAATTAATATATTTTTTGCACTGTTGCTTCTATTACCAGTTTCATGCATTGTAATTGTACTGTATGATTTTTTTTTCTATGTGATTATATTTTCCTTGTATGTAATTTGTGGAGCATTTCTCCCCAGATCGCCACTGAAAATGGGCTCATTTTAGGCCCCTTAGACTTTCTCGGTTAACAAATGCAATAAATAAATAAAATAAATACTGGAAGTTTCTTGTCGAGAATTGTTATTTTTAGCTTTAAGTTATTTTGGAGACTATTTTTGTATGAAAATGTACTGCTTGTGTAAACTTTATTTTTTATGTAAGTGTTTACAGTCAGTAAGTATTTTATTTGTGCAGAAACCAGAATGGGGTATGTTAGTGCTTGTATTCACTACGTGACAACTTACCTGCCATTTTTCTGTCAGACTGAATTTTATGAGAAGGGGTTTTCTGACCAGAATTTAGTGTGCTGCTTATCTGTTACTGTGCTTTGGGGACGTGTATGTGAGTGTAAATGTAAGTGTAAGTGTACTGCTTTTGAACACTGTTTGACAACTGACCTAACAGACTCATTCTAGCCAAGCTTCCTGCATTCAGAGCATCTTCCTTGATCACAGCATGAATGCTGACCTTGCCCATTCTGGTCTATCTCCCGCAGAACCTAGAAAGAAATAAAACAACTTACCAAAGAGCCTTTGAGAATGTTGTGGGCTCAGATAATGCCTCATCCAATAGTGGGTGACTCTCCAGTGGCCATTAGTCATTCCTCAGACCACACACTCACTTACCTCTCTGTCCTCTTCTGGTTACTATCAACTACCATGAACTTGGGGTTAGCCACATCCTCTTTGGCTGTTCCAGTGCCCAGTCTGGGCATGGGAGGACTATCTCTTCTGTGTCAGGGAAACACTCTGGGAGATGCTGTTTGATATAGTTGGGAAAGAGTCCACTTCATAGGGCAGTAGTACCTTCTGTGAGTCAGTCATCAGTGATACCTGTAAAGAAAAAAACCCAAAGGGTTAAACATTGTTTGTCAGAAGACAAAGTGTCTCTTAGAAAAGATTCTTACCTCAGCCAGGCAGTTGTTACAGGCTGTTAATCTTGGTGCTCAGAAATCCTTACCTGAAAAACATTCCTGAGGAAGACATGTCACAGGATTCTGACATAGACAGGGACAGAGCTTCTTCACCTGAAAATTCCCAAGACCAAATCTCTGATCCAGATGGCATGTGGCCTTTACAGCTCCACTTGGAGGATTTTATTTCCTTTACTCAGACCATAGCCAGGATAAATGAGGTGTATTTATGGGAAAAAATGGATGTTCTCCGTAAACTGAGATAATATTGTATATTACAAGTAGATATGCCTCATTCCACTCCCTTTCCTCCATTACTGACGGCTTTAAAGGATGCATTTAATGCTGCCTGTAGCAATCCTGATTCTCAGCCTTAGTTCTGTAAAAGGAAGACAGGATTTATAACGTTTCTCAAACTAGCAAGCATTTGTTCTCCCACCGTAGGTCTGACCCTGTTACCATATCCAAAACTTCACCAGTTGAGAACAGGCACTTGGTGTCCTCCGATCTTTCCCCTGTGGACAAAGAAGGAAAGATACTGGATACATTTTTGAAACAAATATTTTCTTCTTCCACTTTGACATATAGAATTCTTAACTATCAAATTCATATAATAGTTTGAACCTTTTGTATAGACAGTTTGAGAGCATTATCCACTACACTTCCCCTTAAAGACAGTATGTATCTGAATTCCAATGTTTCTAACATGTCTCAAGCATCAAAACATGCTTTAAGGAGTGTGGATACTGTGGCTAGTGCCACTGCTACTGTTATGATATTGATGAGCTATGCTTGGCTATATAATCAAAAGCTTTCTAATAAGGTAAAGTCTGAAATTTTAAAATTAGTTTTAAATAAGGAGGTTTTCTTTAGCCCGTCTGCTACTCTGGTCCTCAAACAATGTGATGAGAGAGGGAAGTTAGTACAGGGAGTTTCCAAAAATTTTTATTCCCCCCCCACACACAGACTTACAAATCTCTCAGATCATCTTTTTCCATTTAAGAAACAAAGCAAGCAATCCTTGTCTTCTCAAGCCAAAGAGGAAACCAAAAAGAGATAGTAGAAGGGGAACAACAAGAAACAAGTGCATTTTCCAAAAAGGGACAGTGCATAACATCAAAATGACTGTACCAGAATCCCCACCACCACCACCACTACTCCTCCTGTCCCTGCCTTGCTAAATCGGTCCCAGAAATTGTTTCTTTGCATTTTTCCGTTGATTTAAAAACCCTGGAAGACATATCACTTTGAGTAATAAGTGCTCCACCATGTTTCAGACACTTGGGTGTTAAAAGGGGTTCAGGAAGAGGGGGTATGGCTAACCCAAAGAAGATGGCCAAGTAAACGTTTTTCTCCTGTCCTACTCGATCCCCAAAGTTTGTTATTCCTTAGCTCAAACCACGTGCCATATGTTATTTTTACTGTTACAGTCTGGGAATTCTGATACTGATGGTAAACGTATTATGCTGTTTAAGCATTTCTCCCTGATGGCTGCAGACACATATATTGCTCTCATGCAGCATGTAACACATATTTCTGCACTGAAAGCTGAAGTGGCTGGACTAAAGGTCGATATCCAACAGCTGCAGGAGGAATTGTGCTTGTGCTCAAAAGAAATTAGTAAAATCCAGGAAGACCTCTCTCACTTTATGGCCAAGGTGGATAATAGAAAATAGGTCATGCAAGGTAAATGTGTGGAGCACTTGTTACTTATTACTCAAAGTGATATGTCTTCCAGGGTTTTTAAATCAACGGACAAATAGTAATGTAGGTCAGCATGTCTTCGTGGCTTTGCAATCTGTAAGAAGTCAAAAATGGCTAGTTCAGCACAGTAGAAGTAATAAAGGGGTGCACTGGAGCAAGTACCATTTGCATTTAGAGGCAAATTACTCACAAAAGCGTTTTCAGCTGAGGCAGTCCTTTCTCCCTTGTAGGAATTAATTGGTTGGTATGGGATAGAAAGTGACTCTTGTCTATCCTGCTATTTTGATGACTGAGGGTGCAAAAAGTTTTTCTATAATCTTACCAAGAGGCCAGTGCATACATCAACAGTGCAAAATGCCAGTTAGAACAGACGGAAGGTGCAGAGGATGAAGGTTACTGGTCTAAAATGGACTGGGAAATGGGTAGTAAGAAGCGCCAGCATCACACCTCGCCCACCAAGTCACTAGCACAGAATAATCCAAACCTGAAGAGAGGTTCAGTCTAGCGCCCCTCTCAAAAGAGTAACGATGTGAAGGCAAAGGCTTCAGTTCAGCCTGCTTCTGTGTTCGTCAGGGTACAGCTCCTTCTCACGTACTCATAGCAAGTCTAAGCCTTCAAATACTTCGAACCTTAAGGAAGAGAAATCACATCAACATGGGTCTTGCCAAGGTACACTAAAATAGACCTTGACTTTTGTACATTGTAGGAGAAAGTAAACCCAGCCAGTGATAAAACATGCTCAGAAATTTCTGGGTCTTCAAACTCAGCAGCTGAATATTACTGGAGTGAGAGAGCGAGAGCCCTAGACAAGTTAAATGAGTGTAACTGATGGGTGAATATGTGTCACACCACTGAAATGGAAGAGTTATGCCACAACGTGAGTTGGGGGCATTTTTAATGGGACTTGAAATGTCTAGGATGTTGTTTGTTGCTTTACATTCTTTTCAGCTGTGGTATGCTTTTGCAGCTTAAAGAATTGTAAATCTCTGATGTTTCATGTAACGTGTGAGATAGCAGCTCCAGTATTAGACAGAATTTATGCTTGCTAAGTAGTAAGCCTGTTTTTATTCTGTTGATGGTGGGTTCTGTCCTTCTCGAGCTTTTACTGTCATATGCAGCACACCCCTAACTGGATTTTATGTTCACACTTTTTGCTGTGTTGCAGATGTGGCAATGCAACTATGCAAGGCCCGAGAGGGAGGTAAGCTTCAGTGTGCTGTTATGATATTATGATGCTTGGATAATAGTACCAAAGTTTATAAGAAGAAGAAATGGCTACTATCTGACTGACAAAGCTGCTTAAGGTATTTATTATGTTGCATAGTATGATATATGCACTTAAGGAAGTAGCTCTTTCCCTTTTGTAGAAACACATGGAGCTTTATTAGTCTGTTACTGGGGTTAGGGAAAAGGGGAAAGTAAGGCTTCCATTTTATCGTATTCTTGTTCTCCATTTCTTCATTGCCTGATATAAAATTCTCGTCCTAGAATGCAGGGGGGAGCTCACATCCCATCCATAAAGCAAGGATACTTCAAAGGATTAAGCATGACAGGGCCCATATTACATGCTTGCAAGAAACCAATCTCAGAGTAAGGGAATCTGCCAAATTTAGTTCTAAACTCTTTAATTTGGTCATAGCTGATCACTAACTTGAAGGTGGGTGTGGGGGAGGGTTAAGCAGGGATTCCTAATCATGATTCACAATACTTTAGAGGCCACTACATCTTGTGTTCTGCATATTGGAATAGGTAGATGGGTAATTTGGATTGGGATAACATGTAAAGATAGATGGAGTATTGATAATATTTATGCACTGGATAGGGATGATCTAAGCTTCTTTAAGGATTTTATTGTGGTTTGGTGTGGGGTGGTTGCTAATTCTACCTTTTGTATCTTACTGGCAGACTTTGATCTGGTCTTAATCATTTGGACAGGCTCTATGGCAAGCTGGAGTTCCATAAAAGATCCCAGATTTTCTTAAATTCATGGATCTCTAGGGAGAGCTGGCTAGACATATTTTAACATGCAAGTTCAAAGTTCAAAAATATAATGAAAAATCATGTAGAGGCAGAGTGAGTCTTCACTCTACAATAACCTAGGATTAAAATAGTCTATCTTACTCCCCTGCTAACTAAAATTCTGTGAAAAAGATGGGGTTCACTGCCCAGGATTAGTGAACCCCATCTTTTTCACAGAATTTTAGTTAGCAGGGGAGTAAGATAGACTATTTTAATCCTAGGTTATTGTAGAGTGAAGACTCACTCTGCCTCTACATGATTTTTCATTATCTTTTTATGCCCCATTGAACTTGCATGTTAAACTTGATCCCAAGGATACAAACCTTTGATCATGGCATTAGCCTTGTTTGCTGTACAATAGACTAAATTCAGACCTGCGGAATCTAGCTTTGTTTGTATAACTTGAGAACTAATCCGGACCATCTTTTTTTTGGAGAAGGTTCCCCTGCACCCTAGTGACAGGAGTGTGCAGTTAGAACTTGTCTGATCAAAGACTGCTGGAATGGAGCTCAGTTTTTAGCTTTTTATTGGTTAATTGTTTAATTTGTTTAAATCAGTTTGCTCATTTGCTACTGTTATATTAAAAAAAATACACTTTATGCATCGCTGCTTAGCTAGAGTTAAACTATTCCCGGCGCCATAAAGTGTGCTCTTCAAATTTTCCCTTAGAACTAGCCAGTTTTTTAGTTTTAGCACTCAAATCTGTTTCTTTGAGCTCAGCACTTGTTCAGAACTCGTAAGCACTAAATAAGCTACAAATTACAACAGCACTCAACTTTCCTCATTTGTCTAGAGGAAAACAGTTTTTAGTACATAATAAAAAAGCACCTATCCAGGCATGTCTAAGGGTCAGCTCCCAGTGTTTTCTCCTGTCTACCTGATGAATCTGGGCATCTTAGGGCAATGCAGCAATTGCCTCATGTACATGACAACCCTCTCCTCCTACCACCCAACACTACAACCTGTGAGAGATGCACTTATATAGCCATATTAGAAGCAAAGCTCTCTTCACACAAGACTGGACTAGATAGTCAAGAGAAGAAGGTAAACACTTGCACCACACCACACTCATCACATAGTCCCTCAAAACCTACACCACCAAAAGACACACATAGCAACACAAAACACACACCTACATTCGCGGAGGCTCTCAATAAAAATCTGCTCAAGCACCAGAGATCTCCAAAGTACAAATGCAAGCAACCTCCACCCCCCAACACAACCCAAATGACACATAGCCCACAAACTTGGCGGGTCACTCAACCACAGCCCATAAGGCATAACAATGTACCCAACACTCTAGTCATAGGTGACTCTATAGTCAGGCACTCTGATGTTCCACTCACCAGGCTAAACATGGAGAAAGTTACTGTCAGCTGCCTGGTGGGTGCCAGGATCCATCACATAATGCACACACTCAGGTCACTCCACAACAAGTACAAATACGACTGTCATTGTCCATATGGGGGTGAATGACCTGAGATGTACCTCCTTGGACTACATGAAAAGAGACATGGGGGAGCTTTCCAATCTTGTAGCCCAGTCAGGTATGACCCTAGCCCTGAGTAAGATCTTACCATCACCCAGAATGATACCACAGTACAAGGACAAAATGATTGACTTCAACAATTGGCTAAGCTTCTGGTGTAATTCTAAGGGGATCCAGTATCTGTCTGCCTGGGGTGACATGATCAGCAGACCATGATGCTTTGCCAGAAATGGCCTGCACCTGTCGCCCATGGGATTCCGAATACTGGCTAAGGCTCTTGCCACCCCTATAGTGCCTTTTTTAGGTAAGGTTCAAATGACAAACTGACCACCGTAACAGGTACAAGCAAGCAAAATCTGAGGGTAATGCTACTCAATGCTAGAAGTCTAAACTTCAAAATGTATTCACTCGAGGCACTCCTTAAAATGGAGAACATTGACATCTGTGCAGTGACAGGGACATGGTTCAAGGCAACAGAGAGCACACCTGCATTACCAGGCTATAATTCATACCACACTTTTCGGCCACCTAACCTGGAATGAAACACTAAAGGTGGAGGCGTGTCCATATTCAATAAGGATATCCACACCTCCAGGCTAGCTGCTCAGCATAATGCATCTGAGATTATCCAAGTGCAACTAACAATGGGCAAGACCGCAATCCAAATTGTAACAGATCCCCCACCATGCCCCAGGATTCTCACTCCTCATTTCTTGATATATTGGAAAATATTAGGGTACAACCCAACACACTAATAATGGGTGATTTTAACTGCCCCACCATTACCTGGGAAAACTACTCATGTACCAACTCTTTTTCTCAACGTTTTCTGGAATTCATAAATTCCAATACCTTGGATCAACTTATCCACACCCCCACCAGGGGCAACAATATCCTGGACCTGGTCATTACCAACATGGGTGACTGGTATTCCACACCAGAGGTCAATTCCTCATTGGTCAGATCTGACCACAAGCTAATCACCCTAGACATCCACATCCCACCCCCACCCCTCATTAAGGAAACCACCGTAAAAAATTTCTCCAAAGCCAACTTCACGCTTCTTAAGACAGAAGTGGCAAACTTCACAACACCCATGCAGACGGACAATAGAGGTACAACTGCTGAATCCTACACAAATGCACTTTATAAGCACTTACACAAGTGCATGGATCATGCTATCCCTAACAGAACCAAGATGCTATCCTCCAAAAAAGGAAGCCAATCTGGTGGTCCGCTGCCATAAACAAACTCTACAACAGAAGAAAGAAACTGTTGCAAAAAAAGAGTAAAATCCCATGATTGGAGGAACGCCCTGGTCATCCTCAGTAAGAAGCTGAGCTCCCTCATAAAATCCTCCAAAACTAGTTATGAAAACAAAATAGCCACTGATTGTAAAGACAATCACAAAGCATTCTATAGCTATGTCAAGAATCTCAATGGCAACACTCAGAGCTGCTCTGAGGTACAGCACAATGGCACTAAATATACAGAACCAACTGATATTGCCAACATCCTGGCAGATAAATTCAGCGCTAACTTTACCCCCCTCTCACCCGCTAAAGGGCCCATCTCTATACCGGAAGAATACAAAGTTCCTGTAATCACGGCTGCACAGGTAAAACCCACACTCTCCAAAGCCAAGAACACAGCATCCATGGGACCTGACAACATCCCAGGCTGCGTTCTACATGAACTACAAAATGAACTGGCACCCCAACTAAGCACCATATTCAATCATAGCCTCACCTCAGGCTTTGTGCCCACTGAATGGCACACAGTGACGGTTATCCCACTCCACAAAGGAGGAGCCACCATGGACCCCGGGAACTACCACCCTATTAGCCTAACAAGCCTGGTCTGCAAGGCCATGAAATGTATCATCATAGAACTTATAAACAAAGACATTGGTAATCTCCAAACTCTGGACCCCACCCAGTTTGGGTTTGTAAAAGGCAGATCATGTCTCCTAAACCTGATAGACTTCTTTGAAGCAGTGACCAAAGCCGTAGATGAGGGTAAGGTAGTTCACACAGCCTATCCAGATCTCACCAAGGCTTTTGACACCATCCCCCACTCTAGAATTATAGATAAAATCACTAAACTAGGTATAAATCCCTAGGTCACAAGATGGGTTGCCAACTGGCTCACTGATAGAACCCACACTGTAAAAGTAGCAGACTCCAAATCTGACTTCAGACCAGTGACAAGTGGAGTACCACAGGGTTCATTCCTGGGTCCTCTCCTGTTTGGTATCTACTTTTCTGAAGTACAGGTTAATGCAGAAGGTCTTTGGCTAATGAAGTTCACAGATGATTGCAAACTAGGAGCCATAATTGAAACTCTTAATGATGTGGACATCCTACAAAAGGGCCTCACTGAGACAGATGCCTGGTGTCAAAGCCATGACCTCAAGCTCAATGCCAAAATGTGCACTGTCATCCCCTTTGGTAAAAACTCTGTACCCATGAGCTACTACATGGGTGGTAGTCTACTTAACACCAAAAGTTTGATAAGAGATCTTGGGCACAGGTGGACAGTAGTCTCTCCTTTGATAATCACATTGTCACAGTAGTCAGGAAATCCTTCTATGTGGCACACCTCATCACAAAAGGGTTCTCATCCAGGAAAGAAGAGGTCATTGTTTCCCTTTACTCATCACTTATTAGACCCATTATAGAGTACAGCGCCCCTTTTGGTATGTACCTCACAAGACATCTAAAACAACTGGAAAGATCACAGGATTACCGGCCACAAACAGATGCCCTACGCAGACTGTCTCAAAAAACTCCAGCTTTACTACATCACATATCGCCTACTCAGAGGCGATCTCTGCCTAACATACAAAGTTATGTCAAACTTAAAGCTGTTGGACATGCTCCACTTAAAGAAATCCCAATCCCTCTGAGCTACACACTCTAGGGACCTAAACCTTGCCACCACAATAAACAGAACATGCTGGAGGGGATAGATTCCTGTCCCAGAGACTTCTCATACTCTGGAACAAACTACCTATCTATATCAAACAAAGCTCTTCATTAGCAGTCTTCAAGAAAAATCTTGATGATTAGATGGGAAATAGGAAATTCACCCCAGGGATCACATCTGTGGCTCTGCTCGACAGGGGCACAAGAAAATAATTTTCTTGGGTGGCGAAAGCCAGGGTACCTTTTTGGTTAGCCTTGTTTAGGCCCTAGAGCCAATAGCCTAGTACCTACCTATGAACATATGAACCTATGAAAAGTAAGCTGCAGAACATTATTCAAGAAGTGTTTCAAATAAATCTCCCTGTTGCCACTCCCAACTATATTTTATGGCAGGAAGGCTGCAAAGTAGCAACTCAAGGTGATATTATGAAGGAGGATGGAAGGTGAAAGACAACTATTAATGACACATTAGTTGGGCTATCAAGGGAGCTGAGGAAGGTATAAGGCTGTATAGTTAAAGGAGAGAGGGATGATGGCCTAAGGTATAGAGAGATAGGTTTAAGAGCTAAAGTAGGCATGATAGAAACTTCCCAGGCTGAGACAGACCTGCTTCTCAGAGGCAGTTTCTGGTGGGTTGGAGGTGATGCTGATCCTAGATGCATTGCCTGTTTTTTAAGCAGAATATTCTGTGGACCCCTATAATTTTGGAATCACCAGTCTCATGACATATTATTAGGATGGATGAGGAGCTCACATATGCTTTCTGTGGTTTCTATAGTGGGCTATGTAGTAAGTCTGTGTTTGGCAACCTGTTAGCCTGGGTATTTGTCGTGGCACAGGCAACAATCTATAAACAATGAGGAGTCCCAAGAAATGGGCAAGCATATGACCTCCCTTGAGATCTTAAGGGCAATAAACCACTTAAGATCCGACAAAGCCCTGGGTGTGGATGGTTTCACCTGTAGAATTTTACAAGTGGGCAGGAGCAGGTATGTGGATATTTTGGCTCCTGTCTTTAATTCTGATGTGGCCTTGGATGCTCTACCAACACATTTGAACAGACAATTATCACAATTATTCCAAGAGTAAAAGTGTGGATCCATTTCTGAGTGAATTTTGACCCATATCCTTTATCAACTAGGATCTTAAGATCTTTGCTAAAGTCACACAAAAGTTCCTGAAGTCCACAACACAACTCACAACTTGTAAGCCCAACACAGCTCAACGAGTCAGGAACCACGATAGTACTGCAGTTAGTTTCTTTTATTAAAAAAACATGCACCAACGATGACACTATTAGTTGAGCGCTTTCATCTAGTGAATCTAGATTTCTTCAGAACATCAGACAAACTGTTTGAATACACTTTAAATACCTTAATTTCCCACCTTTTTCTGAAAACAGTTACCCAATTACATACATTTAACCCTATGCATCACTTATGCAGTAAAATATCCATCTCAAACTTGATTAACCATCTTATCCTTTAACTCTATTGCAAACTTACTGCATAATGTGCTGTTGTTAAAATATAACTTGGAAACACATCAGTATTCACAAATGAATCATATTATTACTGTATGTGCATTTGTGAATACTGATGTGTTTCCAAGTTATATTTTAACAACAGCACATTATGCAGTAAGTTTGCAATAGAGTTAAAGGATAAGATGGTTAATCAAGTTTGAGATGGATATTTTACTGCATAAGTGATGCATAGGGTTAAATGTATGTAATTGGGTAATTGTTTTCAGAAAAAGGCGGGAAATTAAGGTATTTAAAGTGTATTCAAAGAGTTTGTCTGATGTTCTGAAGAAATCTAGATTCACTAGATGAAAGTGCTCAACTAATAGTGTCATCGTTGGTGCATGTTTTTTTAATAAAAGAAACTAACTGCAGTACTATCGTGGTTCCTGACTCGTTGAGCTGTGTTGGGCTTACAAGTTGTGAGTTATCTTTGCTAAAGTGATGGCCTCTAGATTAGGGAAAGCCATTACAAAATTAATTCCCTCAGGCCTAACTAGGTTTATCAAAGGTAGGGTGGAGCTTGAAAACGGGTGTACTTTAGCATAGTTCTTACAGAAATATGGGGACCCTCAGATGAGGTCTGGAATGATGTTTTTTTCATATTAAGAAGGCCTTTGATATGGTGAATTGGGACATGTTCATGACTCTGCATTGCAGGAACATAGGCCAACAATTTATTAAATGAGCCAGGAGGCTGTATGCTGGCCAAACTTTTCAAATGTTAGTCAATGGAGGTCTCTCCTCCCCCAGTTCCATTAGTAGAAGAACAAGGCAGGGGTGACCCCTCTCGCAAAGTCCTTTTTTTGTTGGTTATGGAGGAGTTGGCATATGAGGTACAGCGTATTTTAGAAATTCAGGCTATGCTTGATGAGTCAACACAAACGTTTGTGATGTTTGCCAACAATTGTGCATTGCTGAGTTTAAATTTACCAGCAGTACTGGATAAGGCCTTGCAGGTTTTTCATTATTTTGCTAAGGTTTCAGGGCTTCAGTGTAATTTTAATAAATCAGGTCTTATTGAATATGGCTCTTCCAGTCTGAGTTAGGATATTTTACAGATTACTGTGACGTAACAGGCAAAATATCTGGAGGTGGAGGTCTTACCTATTCTTTCTGACATATTAGAATTTAACCTTCAGGAATTGCTTGCTAAGCTGTCACTGCTTGTACCCAAGGTCAGCAACTTCCATACTTGCTCAGTTAGAAATAAGCTAGTTCAGACTATGATTTTGCCACATATTTTTTGTATCATCTGTAACCTTCCCATTTAACCCTACCGTCTGGTCTTAGGCCATATCCAGAAGCTAACTGATACAGCAGTGTTAGGAGGGGTCAGGCATAGGATATCCTGCTCTGTTGCATATCTTCCCAGATTTTATGGGGTTATTGGTATTCCTCACTTTGGCTTGAATGTGCTGGCTTCTTAGCTCAGTATGTTCTTGAAGTCAGTTACACAGAGTATAGAGGGGGGTTCCAGGTTCATGTCTGTGGATGATGGCCCACCCATAGTGACACCACAAGATTGGCTATACCAGTTCTATAGAGGCTGCATTTCTATTAGTAGGTTAATTTGGGGTAGGGAGCCAACTGATATAATTTGGCACCACGCAGAAGTCTGTCATAGATTAAATAGTCAGGCTAGAGTGCAGTGGGTCCTGAAAGAGGCTGAAGAATGGCAACAGTCACTTGACAGGAGTTCTGGGGTCTCCCTGAAATCAAATGACTGCCTAAAGGAAGAATTTCAATTGGATGGGTCTGTGTGGTTTCAATATCAAAAGATAGAACATATATGGACCAAAGTAATCAACTCTTCAGAGAAAGTTAAAAATGTCCTTCCCTGAAGTAAGTGGCTGAGAGCTCATACAAGAAGAATACGAACAATATATAAGGATCTATGTGGACTCAAGGTGATTGCCAATAACACCTGATTGGTAATCATTGGAGGAGGCAAGAACTGGTGGAAATGACACAGTCCAGAATAGAAGGAAGTATGGACTGCCCTGAGGAAATTAAATAAACAGCCCAAGTACCAGGATCAGCAGTTGCGTCTTATTTACCTTTTAACATATATACACGGGTCTACTTCTAAATTTTGAACTTTCACAAGTTTTAATTTTTTATAAGGTCATAGGTTCATAGGTGTTTACTAGGCTAATGACCACAAGGGCCTTTTTAAGCCTAGCTATGCATCCCACATCTCTGACAAGTTCTCATACCCTTGATAAGTGTAAACAGTGGCTTGGGAGATGAAACATTTACAAGCTAAGGCCTGGGAGATGAACCATTTACAGATTTCCCGTGTCCATTAGAGACATAGGTGCCAAACTAGGGATGAATTTCCTGTTCCACATCATATTGTCTAGGTTGCACTTGAATTGGGTAAGGGAGGAACTCTGCTTCACATGGATGGGGAGCCTACTCCAGAGATGGGGTAATCTCTGGGATACATACCTGTCTCTCCAGCAGGTCCTATTTATATCACAGGCAAGGTTTAAGTCTTTAGATGGGTTATTCTGGTGCTGTTTATTTTTTAGATATGCAGGAGGTCCATCAGAGTGGGGTCTGACAACGTCCTATATGTCAGGTATAGATCTCCCCTCAAAAGCCTGTAGAAGACAGAATACAAGGATAGTGCCTTGAGGGTGTCTGCATAGGACAATTTACTTAAACCCTGTATTCGTTTAGTGAGGAACCACTGTGGACATTCAAATTGTTGGTTATGCCTGGTTAGACACATAACAAAGGGGGCATTGTACTCAATGACAGGTGTGATGAATGACAAATACAGTAGATCAATGACTTCCTTGGACTTAGATGCCATACCTTTGTTTATAAGTTGTGCAACATAGAAGGATTTTCTCACTACTGTAGACACGTGATGGCCAAAGGCTAGATTACTAGCTATGTGTGCCCCTAAGTCCCTGACTACTGGGTCAACTTCTGTTGTCAATATGATAATTACCAGGGGTGGATGACTTCCTGAAGGATACTATAATGCATTTCTTGGTATTTAGTTTTAGTCCATGGCTCTGACACCAGTTGTTTGTCTGTGCCAGCCCCTCCTGGAGAACATTTGTGCCAGTGCGGGATTCAGTGACAGCTCCTAATTTGCAATCATCTGCAAATTTAGTCAGCCAGAGACCACTGACACTGACCTTGACTTTAGAGAAGTAAATGCCAAAAAGGAGTGGTCCAAGGACTGATCCCTGAGGGACTCCACTTGTGATAGACCTCTTTGTAGAGGTGCACTTCCCATTTCTAACTTCCTGGGTCCTGTCTGTGAGACAGTTGGCTATACACCAGGTGACATATGAGTTTATACCTAACCTTTTGAGTTTGTCAACAGTCTCCGAGTGGGGTATTTTGTTAAATACCTTTTCCAGGTCAAGGTAGGCAGTGTGAACCATTTTGCCCTCATCCATTGCTTTGGTGACCTTCTCAAAGAAGTCCAACAGGTTCAGTAGGCATGATCTGCCTTTGACAAAACCAAACTGGGTTGGGTCCAGTGTCTGGAGGTTTACTATATCACTATTGATCATTTCCATGATAATTCTTTCCATGGCTTTACATATACGACTAGTGAGACCTATGGGTCTGTAGTTTCCAGGGTCTGTAAATGACCCACCTTTGTGCAGAGGGATGACTGTTGTTCTCCATTCATGTGGCACAAAGCCTGTTTGGAGGCTATAGTTAAATAGCAATTCCAATGGCCCTGATTGGTCATGTTTCATGCTATTTAGAAGGCATCCTGGGATATTGTCTGGGCCCATTGATGCAGTGTTCTTGCCCTTAGAGAGAGCATTAAAGACCTGTTCACTAGTGATAGCAGTGGGAATTATATTAGATGGTATTTCCTGAGGGAAGGTTGAGGTGTAGAGGGGGGTAAAGTTGGAGCTGAATTTATCGGCCAGTAGGTTTGCTTTATCTTCTGGCTCAGTATAGGTGACTGCATTTACAATGAGCACTGCACACAATTGTGCATTGCCTTTGAGGTTGCTGACATAACTAAAGAATGTCTTGTGGTTGTCCTTGGCCTGGAAGGCCAGATTCACCTCATATTTGGCATTGGTTGACTTTATTTTCCTCTGAGATATTTGTTAATTTGATGAGAGTACTTTTATCCTGCTGACTGCTGCACCTCCTACTTTTTGCCATGATGTTCTTCCTTCAGTTATACAGCCTACTGATTTTGTGATTCTACCAGGGTGGCTTGTTTTTTGAGTTAGTTCTGTATTTCTTCCTGGTGGGTACAGCTACCTTTATGCAGCTATTAACATGCTTGTACAAGGTTTCTGTGAAAAGTTCTGCATAGGCAGCAGTGTCCTCAGGGTTTATGGGGGCTTGAAATTTTGCCAGGTTATCACTTAATAGCAGGAGGTTATCCTTAGAGTAGTTTCTGAATATTCCAGGTTTAGCTGGGGGTCCAGGTTTTATTTTTACTTCAAATTAGACCATTTTGTCATCTGACCTTACCAGGGAAGATATTACAGCAGGGGGTGTGCAGTCCTCTCCTATATTAGTGAGGACCAGATCCAGTATGGCTGCACCCCTGGTTGGGGTATTGACTATCTTTTCAGGGAGTTTGTGTTTACAAAATCCAGGAATATCTGTGCCTGTACATTTGATATCGTATAGGATTCCCAGTTAATAGTGGGGTAATTAAAGCCACCCATGAATATCGTATTGGGTTGGATGGTTAGTGAGTCTAATAAGTTTAAATACATGGTATGGGTCTCTTCCATCATAGAGGGGGACCTATAGCTGGCAAGGAAGTGATACTGGATTTTGCCTATGGTGATTTAAACATGGAGCAGCCCAAGAACATTTTCCTGTTTGAACAGCCTTAAGGTATATTTATTTTTGATGTAAATAGAGACATCTCCACCTTTAGTCCCTGTCTGTGTAGTAGCCGGGCTAAATGTATGGAAGGCATTATAACCTTGCACTGTTGCTGTGCTCTCCGCAGCTTTAAACCATGTCTCAGTGACCGCACAGACATCAGCATTCTCTAGGGTGAGGAGAGCTTCTAGGGAGTGGAGTTTTTTGTTTAGACTCCTAGCATTGAGCAGTAATACCTTTAGGTTTTCTTGGTTTCAATTTGCTATGTCAGAAGTACTTTCAGTTTAGCATTGTCTTAAAAAGGCACTATGGGCGAAGGCATATTTTAGCTAATATTCAAAAGCTTAGAGGGGAGAGGTCCAGGCCATCCCTGGCAAAGCAGCATGGTCTATTGACCATCTCATTCCAAGCTGACAAATATTGCATCCCCTTAGAATGGCACCAGAAACTAAGCCAGTTATTAAAGTCAGTCATCTTTTGTTCGTATTGTGGCATCGTCCTTGGCGAAGGTAACTCAGTGCTATGCTCATATCAACCTGAGACACATATCCTGAGAGTTCTATGATGTCTCTCTTCATATAGCCTAGGGGGTTACATCTCAGGTCTTTTACTCCCAAATAAACTAAGACTGAGTCATACTGATACTTGTGGTCCAATGACCTGAGTGCATGCGTAATGTGGCAGATCCTAGTCCCTGATAAGCAACTGACCATGACTTTCTCCTTACTCAGCCTAGTGAGAGGAACATCAGTTTTTCCTCACAATGGATTCACCAATGACTAGAATGTTAGATTTTGTGCTGGCTTGCCTTATGGGCTTAGAGGTAAAGGCTCCATGAGATGTGACTATGTGTTGATGTGGGTGTTGTTTTGACAGAGTACACTTGGGGCTGCTGAGGGTATTTGTTATGTGTACTTGGTCTGGGGGGGTCTTTGTGGTTTAGGAAGGTTACTTTTAAGTTCCTCAGCATATGTGGGTCTATATGTCTGCTTTGAGTTGTGTGTGATGGGTGCAGAGTGTGTACCACTGACAATCTTATTGACATTAGGAGTATGTTTATGTGAGAGCATTGCCTCCAGAGACATTGTGAAAATACATCTCTCACATACTATATCACTTTGTTTGAGAATAAACTGGTTGCCAGTAAACATGAGGCAATTTCTGCTTTGTTTAGGATGTCCATATCCACCAAGCTGGTAACGGAGACAGTGGGAAAGTTCATATCCTAGGCAAAAGACTCTTTTTTATTGATTAGATAGTTGGAGTGAGAATATAAAGCAATGTCAAGGGTGTTCGGTTATACTTATAGTTGAAAGCATAAGATTGAACTTCTGAAAGCTCAAAATTTAAATTAAAAAGAAAATAAAAACAAACATTTTTTTAAATGTTTTTGCACACCCCCTGTTAATTAAATATGCCAACTCCGACATCACACTGCAGTGAGGAAAACGGTAAATATACCACTCCACACTGTACTGAGATCTCCTTTTAAACAGTTCGAACTTTCACAACTTCAAGCTTATGGTCTCAACCATAAAAAATTTGAACTTATGAAAGTGTGACATTTAGAAACCCATAATATACATATATATATATATATATATATATATATATATATATATATATATATATATATACACACACACACAATTATATCTATATATATTTTTATGCTAGATAGATGATCCTAAAAAAAAAATCAAAGAAGTGTCAATTTCAAACAAAATTCCCTAAATGTATGCCAAGCACTATTACCCAAGATAAAATATAGAGTTTAGTAAAATCCCAACATACATTTCAGTAACACAATTATTGCCAGAAAAGGAACTGTTCATACTGCGTCTTATGATTCCATACTAATGTTCCCGTATGTGTACCGTAAAGATGTTATCAATGTCCCAGTGTATAGGGACCCACAACAGCTGTACCAGCATAGCAAAATACTCTACATTGCTAGAACTATATGTGCAGAAACAGTTACAGTTAAAAACAAGAAAAAAACATTAGAAATGTAATTAATGGTAATTGTTTAACCTCCTCAGGTCCCCGGTAAATATGGGCTTGGGAAACCCAGCTAACAAAAATTAAAAAAGAAATGAAAAATCAATATAGTAGTTGCATCACTCATATCTATACTTGCTATTATGCCTGAAATTGTGCAGCCTAGTATATCTCTACAAGGTGTATGCTAGATGTATATGTCATTCTTATGTCATTAACTCATTAAAATTAATAGAGAATCAATCTTTTTTCCTGAAAGGTATTGACTTCATTTGGTCAATAAACCTCATGTTTACTGCCAGCACCATATCATAAAGGGATTAAACCCTTACTATGATGCAGGTTACCTGAGTACCAGTAGCGGCCAGATGGGAGTGAGGGGAAGTTGCTCTCCCACCCATCCGGGTGAGGGAGTGGCTGTGAATCATCACTTGGATTAGGTATTGCATCTGTAGAGTATGAGCCTATGAGCATGCACTGCCAATGTACGTAGCGCATAACCAAGAGAGCATGCAGACACAAGCTCTTTGAGGTCAGCAACACCTATGGCCACTGCAAAAGTGGCGAGTGGCTTTGTCCGCTCAGCAGGACATGCAGACTGGATCATGCCTACCACCTGACAATGCAGTGTGAATGGGCTGACTGGGCTACCTTGACAAGAAAGAATGAGCCACAGGGCTCTCACCTAGTCTGGAGATTTCCGACTCTCACTCCACAGAACAAATGATCCCACTGAGTGCAGGCAGAAGTGCCATAAGACTGGTCCTTCAGAGAATAAAAAAATAATCTTCTCATATTTACATTCTTTAATAACAGTATCAAATATTTATCAAATTAGCTTTTACAGTGTATATTATATTGTATCATTTCAAGTCACACTGCTTTGAATAAGATTGTACTCTGTCTTGTGATGTTTTGAAAAAGGTCTTCATGCATATCAGCTACATATTCTTTAAAGTTTCTGCAGCATTTCTCCCCAGGACTTTACTAAAAATGATGACTTGCCATTTGCACATTCCCTGTCACATTTTGTAAATAAATAAATAAACTAAATTCCACTAACTCAGAATACACATGAATATTACAGATTACAAAGATCAGTTTTATGCATTATAGTCAAATGCAAGACATTCAGCTGCAAGATGTCAACTTCAGGCAACAACTGTCCTCCAGATAAGCAGTAGAATTCTGCCCACAATAGTTTTTATATGGAGTGTTTTTTTTTTTTTTTGTTCCGCAGTGCCCTCATATTCTTCATTAGAGCTTCCACTGGGGGCGCAACATCTCTCTGAAACCCTTCTTAATCCATATTGTCCCAGTCAAAAACTCCTGCTCATCATTTCCTACTGCAGGTTGAAGCCAAATTTTTGTTGAGTAGATAAATATCTTCCCAGTGGTTAAGTTCTAGAGTTTGCAGCAGGATTGGGGCTAGGTCTTGTTCTGTAAATCCAAATCAAATCTTTACCAATATTTTGTGAATGGGGCTCAGGTAATATTCCACAGCAAAAGCAATCAAACAGCACTCTGTAATCTGACCGGTTCGTTATTTTCACCAGCTAGCTCCATAAAACAGAATTACATGGTGTGTCTGTCCTTTTTAAATCACTTAAGCACATTATCTATGCATTGAGCAGAAATGATAGCTGTATGCATAGCATTTGGATATACCCATCACCATGCAATATAGCAAACAAAGCAGTACAAGTCTGTCTTCCATTTATTAGTGCCTGTGCATGCAGCTGTGCACGTATAGGGCAAATGCAGAAAAATTGCAACCAGGTTGGATCATGTATGCAGAAGCAATCTCTCTATTCATGAAAAAGGAGGCATTTAAGTAAAAAAAAGGAGAAAAATACATTATGGTGCAGAAGGTGAGAGGACCCTCCATCCTGTAATAACTAAGATGCCATTCAATGTGATTGTGGGTATAAAATATCAATGTGGACAAAATGCACACAACAAAAAGAACTAATGATTTTGTGAAATGGCTAAGGTAATCTAATTATTGAACCACAAAGATCAAAAACAGATCATACAGTATGTTTCAAAATGATAGCTAATAAACACTTTTTCGAGGTTTTAATTAGAACATTAAACTGTGAAATAACTTGGAAATAATCAGATATTGTAACAACATATTTATTATTATATTTGTGTGAGTGTGTACATACCAAAGGACCTTAAAAACAATCAAACGTTGAAGCAATTAATATATAACAAATTTTCCAGAATCACTGATACAAAATACTGTGGGTAACATACACTGAATTTATACATATTACATTGATGGCTATGACAGGGTCACCCATAATAACCAGTTTCTTATGCGTTTGAGAAAAAGATTTCAAGAACTTCATCGAGAAAGTGAAGCTCAAGAGGTAGATTTCCTGAAATCCATTTTTCAAGATATAACAGACTTCAGATATGATTGGGGATCTGAGTATAATTCTTTGCATTACATGGTGTTTCTGTCTAGAGCAGTTAAAGTGCATTAATCTTATTAACACAAAACCTCAGAACGTCACTTAAAATAAACCATCGTCATTCTATACACCATTACACTGAGCATTTGTAAAACATGCACAGACAATTTACATTTAGCCTGTTCCACCTCCCTCTTAAAATATATGTGTGATGTATTGTGATGAATTGTCTTTTCCCCAAAAATCACTGGTGATATTCATAGTCATTATTCAAATGCATTAAGGCTAACTGCATGGTCTGCAAATTATTACAGCAAAGCAAAATTTCAGAGGCCACTTACACTAAAGTGCAATGACCTAAGTAAATAAAGTCATAATGAGATGTAAATGAGAAGTTACATAACTCATTGTATGCTAATGAAGCATTCTGTTGCCTGTTTGTGATCAATAGTGAAATTTTCCTGCTTTTTCTGCACTGTCCATAAATACATTATATAAAAGGGAGTCTCATAAATCCTGTCTACTTTGCAATTAGTGAAAATGTTGTCACTTGTTGCTATCCTTGCTATTTCCCATTGTTGGCTGCTTGTTTTGGCTGAGCCAAAACTGCTTGCAACCACCAGCGCTAGCTGGCCAAGAAGGTAGAGACATAGGCAGAGAATATCTTACTATAATTTCGGTAATCAGGAGATACTTGATAGGTTTAGAGGGGTCGATATTATAAACACGAAACCTGTCATCAGTGAATACATATACATCGACACATAAAGAGCGATGTATAAAAATAGCGAAACACATATTTACCGAAAATGAAAACACGAAACATGTATATTTACCCAACAGCGTGATCTGGGTGTGCTAGAATTAACTAAAGAAAATAAAATAACACAGTTTTGCATGCACCCCCCTACACCTCCCTACTTAAATATACCAACTCCGACATTGTAGTACAGTGGGGGAAAAGGATATATTTCCTTATCCTCCACATGGCTACATAAGAAGTTACTGAGATTGTGTTTGGGCAACTATGATACCCTTCAAAACAGTGTTGTTTTACTTTTTCTTTAGTTATTTAAAGCACACCCGGATGATGCTGTTGGCTAAATGAACATATTCTGTGTTTCATTTTCACTAAATACATGTTTCGCTATTTTAATACATCACTCCTTATGTGTAGATGTATATCTATTCGTTCTTCAGAGCTTTCGTGCTTTCAATATAGACCCATTTAAAGTGGACAGGAATATTATAAGGATCTTAGTGAGTATGTATGACCCTATAGGCGGACTGGAGGAATGTGTGGACTCCCTATCCTTGTGGATACTAAGGTATGTATAGCCCTCACTAAACTTTGCCAAGGGGACCATCCAGAGGCAGACTGCGGACACCTTGGATGGCTCACAGACATCTGCCTCGAGGATACTGAAGCAGTCCTTGTATGTACTCTTGGAACATGTGGATCAGTACATCTATTTCCTGGTGTTACCTCAGGACTGAGCCAGGACTATGAGTACCTTTTATGAAGTTTCATGTTTCCCCTGAGATACTCAGTGCAATAGATTGCACCCATATTGCAATTAGGGCATCGTCTGGTCCACAAGATGAGCAGCACCGCAATAGGACGGGCTACCATTCCACCACCTGCCAGGTAGTGCATGATGCATGGGGGTGCATCACCATCATTTTCTTCTTTGTTTTGTTCCCCCCCCCCTCTCTCTTGTCTCTATCTCTCTCTCTCTGTCTCTCTCTCTCCCTCTCTCTCTCTCTCTCCCTCTCTCTCTCTCTCTCTGTCTGTCTCTCTCTCTCTCCTATTTTTTGCCTTGCAGGTGATGCTGGATATCCACTGGAGCCATGGCTCATGACACCAGCGAGAAGTCCAAGTGGAGCTGCAAAAGAGACCTACGAAACAGTCTTGTCTCAGACCTATATTGTCACTGAGAAAATCTTTGGCCTTCTGAAGAATCAGTCTAGTCATCTGGATGAGGTTGGGGAGTGCCCTTTATTCTGATGCATGCAGGATGTGTACTGCATGTTGCATTCTGCATAACATGATCATGCACCATTCTGGTGGTGAAGTGACACATGCTGTCATGGCAGCTCCCTTTTCCAGTCCTACTGTGACTAATGGTGACCAGACAGCAGCAGTAGTAAGGGAACCCATGCAGCGGGCCCAAGCACAGCATATAGCTGTACAGGTATAGAGGCAACGTCTAGTCCAGAAATATGGAATATGACATTTTGGCAAGTTGTGCTAATGTCTGCAGCATCATAAAGACATTCACAGCAGTAAAGTAATCTGTTTGTTTACAGGCTCATCCTTCACCTAGCCCCTACCACTGTCTTTGAATTATATTACTACCAGTTTTCATTCTTCAGTGTCACTCAGAAATCTCCAATTGCTTGCCAGCAGAACATCCCTACCACTTCAATACTTCACACTTAAATCACTGCATTTCTACCATGTATGCAAAAAACACAAAATGACACCAAAGTAAATGATTTTCTCAGTCATTACTAATAATTTCCAATGTGGCTACTATAATGATTTTCCATTTACAAATGACAGCTTAACAGTAGTAACTAAAGCCTTTGTAATATGCCCTTCATATAAGGTGGTGCTGCGGTAGCATTGTCGTCTCACAGTAAGACATTGTCCTGTTCGATTCTCAGCTAGAGCGTCTTCTGTGTGGAGACATGCATGAATGGGCGTACCTTCGTTGAAGGTTGTGCGTCAGGGCTGGCAACTCGGCACATAAAAATCTACTGCCAATCATTAGTGGTCCGGCGTTCCGCTGTGGCGACCCCTAACCGGGAAAAGCTGAAAGACACAAACATAAGCGGCACAAACATTTCTTCAGGTGAAGTCACTAATGTCTCATATTAATTTACACTACTGCTATTTTTTTCTTAATTTAAAAAGTCTGTGGTTTCCTACATAATTTGCCTCCTACCTCAAATAATCACAAATTAATATGGTGGTATTAAACTACTTCATATAAATTCAGCTCCATTTACACTCTTTGCATGCAAATTAGGTCCTTTTATGTTTACCTTTATGAATCTCAGTAATATGCAAATGTGTATGGCCAGTTATCATTCTTCGCAGCTCATGAACGTGGCCTCAGGTTGATGTGAACGTACTGGGGATAGAGGCAGAATCCACAGCAGTCCTCAGTTGTTCCCAGCATGCCTCCACCCTACCACCTTTTCCAGCAGAACTCTCTTGATGTGTTCCTGCTGTGTCTCCCATTTTCAATTATTCCTACTGCCCCCTTTCTATTCTTTAAAGTAACAAAGAGAGTGCCCACATAAGCAAACCCCTTCATAAAACATTTTAAAACCTTTAATTTAAAAAAAATATTAATAATAAAAGCTGCACCTTCTGACTCTTGCCAGCTTAAGTGCACGTAGCCCCATCCATCTGCAGTATCTGAATACATGCAAAGTAATAAGAAGCTTGCAGCTTTTGTGTAGTGCTCAATATGTGCTTAATTTTAGTTACTTTACAGTTTTGTCATAAGTAGGTGTGTTTTCCAAAATGCCTGCACTTTTCCTTATTCAGCATGATAACCTGCACTTAGCTTATTTACATATATGTGTAGTGGCACTCTTCATGGACAACCACTACAAAGCTATAAAGTCCTGGACTACGAATACCATACCATGCTTATTTGCATTAGCCTATGGAGCACCAGTGAATATTTAGGTCAGTGGAATCAGTTACAAATCCGACTCTAACAGCACGGGTCAAATTGTGTGCAAAATGATTTTCTTCCATTTGTGGAGTCACTAGCAGTGTGACAGCTCTTATTTATTAAGTCTTTGGTCCTTACATATGAACCTTATTATAACAGTCTTGTTATCTGAAGGTTCACAATTAATGTAAGAACTTTACTATAAATTTATTAGTCTGTCATTTTTGGAGAGTAATCTGAGAATTACATGTATTACAAATTGAATATGCATACTTCACTGTATCATAAAACATCGCTGCATAAATAGTTGAACACTGAATTATGAAAATGGACTCACCTATAAAATAAAACACCAATCCAAGACACTTGCCGGAGAAGGTAAGTATACAGTACTTGGAGTGGACTTACTGTCTTCCGCAAATGTCTTGGGTTGTTGTTTGGTCTCCTAATTTTTCTGGTTTTATAAAATAAAACACAACAAAACATTTTATAGAGGGGCAAGTCTTCATACACCCACCAGTGTAGGGTGTTCTCCACTTTTTCTTCCCATTCTGAGGTCACACCACCTTAGAAAAAGGCTATACACCTTTTAGGACAGCCTGTATATGTAATTCTTTATTTGATTACTGTTCTTCCTTGAAAGTATCTCATGGAAGAAGTGCTTTGCATGAATTTCACAGTCCTGTTGCTCCTCCAGACCCCATTGGGGTATCCCATTGGACTGCTGATGAACCAAATGGACATATGTTATGTAACCCTGTCATCAGCAGCATCTCCACAGTGGCCTGGTAATGTACTAGTCGCAAATAATGGTCTCCCATAAAGGTGTGGTGGGGATGTCCAATACACACTAGCAGACACTAAAGCCAGCACTGCATGCTCAGATTGAACACTGCCAGCTGGCCTCTGTGAGGTGCAAAACAGTGTTCTACTGCTGTTGCGGCATGGAAGAGTTACACAGCTACTGTACAACAGCAGTCTTATGGTGAGTCCCATCTGTGTCCTATTTCTGTGGCCAGTTATTGTAGCCATGTAGCAGAAGTTCAATTTTATGGTCCAATCTTTGCAGTTCTCTAGTTGCACAGGCCTGTAGCTCTATACTTGCCCCTACAGATCTGAATGGTGCATGAGAAAATCACCAAAGCAACACTCCCCGACCTTCTGCAGTATGCTTTCCCATAGTTGACATAGCACAGGCAGCTCCAGGTAGCCATCTTATATCTGAATGTAGGGCATAAATGTTTCTCTTTGCCTGTAACTTTCAAGTGTGTTGCTGCATTTTAGCAGCTTCATCCTGCTATAATGTGCTACCCTTGACCCTTAGCAAGAAACAATTGTGCCTCTACAGCTGACTCAGCCATTGCAACAGCAACACTGGCATTATCAACTCTGCAGGCAGCACAGCAAGGAAACCCACAGCCACTGAGCCCATGCTCCTTCCATCCTAGAAGCCCACAGCTGCTGGGCCCAGACCCCTCCTCATTCTAGGAGCCCACAGCTGCTGGTCCCAGACTCATTGTCATCCTTGAAGCCCATAGCTACTGGACCCAGGCTTTTCCTCATTATCCTGGGAGTCCTCAGTATCAAGATGTGTAGCATCAGTGGCAGACATGAAACATGTAAACAACATACCTTGTCAGATGTACTATAATCTCTCCCAAGATAAAATAACATTGACAAACATGCATATGCCTGCTTTAGCAGTTTAATGCTGCCTGAATTTACTTGATTATACACTATCATCCTGCCCTCCTTAAGGATATGCAGCACATCCCCTAGGTAAGTAATTAAATCATAAATATGCACAGCATCAGTCAGCCTATTTTATATATATATATATATATATATATATATATATATATATATATATATATATATAAAATAAAAATGCATAAGCTACTCTCCAAAGTGTACTGACATCACTGTTACCAGCACAAATTTTAACATAGAGCTGGTAAGCCAGCATCAACTGCTGTCAGCTGCATTCCTGGTCATTCCCAGTGGTCGTATCCTCCCACTCTCATTCCCGGAGGTACTTTCCTCCCACCATCATACCAGATGGTAGTATCCTCCCACTCTCATTCCTGATGGTAGTATCCTCCCCCTGTCATACCTGGTGATAGTGTCCACCCACTCTCATTCCTGGTGGTACTGTCCTCCCACTCTCATTCCTGGCGGTAGTGTCCTCCCACTCTCATTCGTGGTGGTAGTGTCTTCCTATTCCCATTCTTGGTGGTAGTGTCCTCCCACTCTCATTCTTGGTGGTAGTGTCCTCCCATTCTCATTCCTGGTGCTAGTGTCCTCCCACTCTCATTCCTGGTGGTAGTCTCCTCCCATTTTCATTCTTGGTGGTAGTGTCCTCCCACTCTCATTCCTGGTGGTAGTGTCCTCCCACTCTCATTCTTAGTGGTAGTGTCCTCCCACTCTCATTCCTGGTGGTAGTGTCCTCCCACTCTCATTCCTGGTGGTAGTGTCCTCCCACTCTCATTCTTGGTGGTAGTGTCGTCCCACTCTCATTCCTGGTAGTAGTGTCCTCCCACTCTCATTCTTGGTGGTACTGTCCTCCCACTCTCATTCCTGGTGGTAGTGTCCTCCCACTCATTCTTGGTGGTAGTGTCCTCCCATTCTCATTCCTGGTGCTAGTGTCCTCCCACTCTCATACCCAGAGGCAGTGTCCTCCCACTCTCATACTCGGTGGTAGTGTCCTCCCACTCTCATACCCAGTGATAGTGTCCTCCCACTCTCAGACAGCGAACATATGACTTGCACGTTCCTCTTGGTACAGTCTTTTATACTGTTAGTATGTCTCAGACATTTCTTAACAGTCACCCATGACTACCAGCAACACTGGCATCCACCTCTACTTCAAATACCACATAGATGCAGCTCTTGATTTCTTCATGACCATCAGAACAGTTTGTGCTCCTTTTAGAGCATTAAGTAATACCTCTCTGTCTTTCTTCTCCTCAATAAATATTCATCTTTTGGCCACTTACTGCAAGTAAAGACATATAATGAGACAAAAGTGATGACGAAATACTGCATGTTGCTTTGCCAAGGTAGCCTTGATATGATGATTCCTGTGGTTAACTTTCCGGGAGCAAATAAAAGAGCTAATTTTGAAAAACAACACACAAGTTACTGCAGTAACTAAACTTTAGGCCACTAACATGGTAATAAAATGTATTAGTGTTCATGCTGCCACTTATCACAGAAAGGTAAAACAATGTCTGCATCCACTAAAAAAGAATCAGAATCATTGTTATACAACAGCGTCACACATGAATTGAGTGCATACCCAAGCCTATCAATGGCAGACCCATATACCAATAATTCAGTATCAGGTTCAGTGATACTTGCAGCTTTAACATTGGTGGCAGGTTTCACACTGTTGTTCCTGATTTGCAAAATAACAGACTCGCATGATGACTGTATGTATGAGGGAAATGAGGATAAGTTGCCCAGACATGCAGTACGTAACATAGATTTGTGCCTAACCCTGGACAGATTTCCGTATGTCAACATGCCCATTCACAGCTGCAATTATCAGACTCAAGATGGCAGCTGTATAACAAACACCATGAACACCAGTATGGGGAAAACTTACAACTTGTTTGTAGACCACGTGCTACCACTCTTGGACATTTTGGTTAGATAGGTAGCACTCGATGATGGCCACTAACGAGCAAACAATTGTGAAGGGATAAGTAAACCTTGACAGGTGATACTGGTACCATTAGGAATGGGCAGCAGGGTCAGTGTAAGCTGATCCATTGTACCTGTAGACAAGTCAAATGCCAGCAGTACCTGACTGCATGAGGAAAAGGGGAAAACTTCTCCTAGTATCATCTTGATAAGAAGAACCCTTGATAAGTTCAAACATGGTGAGTCATTTGAATTTCATTTTTTATACAGGCGGTTTCATCTGTCTGAATATATATTGTCTGTCTGTCCATATAATTCTCATTATTATTTCTGCAATTGATTCTAACTATACTTCATCTCTGTTGTTCTCTCACTGCAGTTGTTTGATATCTGTCTGAAGATAGTCTGAGGATTTGCATTAATTTCTTTTTGTCTAAATAATGACCTAACCATAAGTGCAATTACAGAATTTCACAAAGCCGTGAAAAATACCTTACCTTAAAATTAAAGTTATTTACACATCTATTCATAAACATGCACATAGAAATGCATACAAACCCATCTGATGGTACACACCGTAGTATTTATTTATTTACTTATTTATTTATTTACATTTGTTACATTTGTTGACTGGGGAAATCTGACTGGACACAGGTCCTTTTTCAGTGGAGGCCCGGAGAGAAAAGCTCCACAATAAAAACATTTAATTACAAGATTACAAGAAGTGTAGGTAGGATGGTTGTTAAACTATACCAGTAATACATACATAGTTCAGTTGCATAACATATTTTGGTAAAGAACACCAGTTGAAAGACACCACACTCTCCAAAGAATGTCCAAGTGAATTTGGATGTTGAATTAAAGCTTCCGTTTGATAATAAGCAATGTAGTGGCTAAAGATAACCAAAGAAATATCTTCAGGCAGGTTGAAGTAAAAGGTTCTTTTATTCCACAGCACCACACAAAATAGAACGATACGATCAACACAAGCGCTTTCACCCGTTCGTAACGGGCTTTTTCAAGTGTACTGGTTGTTTGTGAAACTCCATTTTTAAAATAAAACAACCCTGTCATGTGTTTACTTTAATTGGGTCGTCACAATCAATTAATTATTATAAAATCTTCTTAAAAAGACATTGTTTAATGAATCCCTTCATTTTAAGTCATCAAAAATGCTTCAATTATACATGTAAATGTTAATGAAATAAACAAAAAATCAAAGCCATTTTTTGTTTATTTCATTAACATTTACATGTATAATTGAAGCATTTTTGATGACTTAAAATGAAGGGATTTCATTTTAAACAATGTCTTTTTAAGAAGATTTTATAATAATTAATTGATTGTGACGACCCAATTAAAGTAAACACATGACAGGGTTGTTTTATTTTAAAAATGGAGTTTCACAAACAACCAGTACACTTGAAAAAGCCCGTTACGAATGGGTGAAAGCGCTTGTGTTGATCGTATCGTTCTATTTTGTGTGGTGCTGTGGAATAAAAGAACCTTTTACTTCAACCTGCCTGAAGATATTTCTTTGGTTATCTTTAGCCACTACATTGCTTATTATCAAACGGAAGCTTTAATTCAACATCCAAATTCACTTGGACATTCTTTGGAGAGTGTGGTGTCTTTCAACTGGTGTTTTCTAACGTTTAGTACTGTTGCAGTCTTTTGCTTCCATATTTTGGTAAAGGACAATTGAGTATAAACTATACACTTATAACATCTGTGCCATTTAAGATGGCGCATCTCCTAGTAGTTAAGCTGGCTGATATTACACATGATTTAAGATGGTAAGTCTCCTAGTAGTTAAGCTGGCTGATATTACACATGATTTAAGATGGCAAGTCTCCTAGTAGTTAAGCTGGCTGATATTACACATGATTTAAGATGGTAAGTCTCCTAGTAGTTAAGCTGGCTGATATTACACATGATTTAAGATGGTAAGTCTCCTAGTAGTTAAGCTGGCTGATATTACACATGATTTAAGATGGTAAGTTTCCTAGCAGTTAAGCTGGCTGATATTACACATGATTTAAGATGGCAAGTCTCCTAGAAGTTAAGCTGGCTGATATTACAAATGATTTAAGATGGCGCATCTCCTAGTAGTTAAGCTGGCTGATATTACACATGATTTAAGATGGCGCATCTCCTAGTAGTTAAGCTGGCAGATATTACACATGATTTAAGATGGTAAGTCTCCTAGTAGTTAAGCTGGCTGATATTACACATGATTTAAGATGACAAGTCTCCTAGTAGTTAAGCTGGCTGATATTACACATGATTTAAGATGGCAAGTCTCCTAGTAGTTAAGCTGGCTGATATTACACATGATTTAAGATGGCGCATCTCCTAGTAGTTAAGCTGGCTGATATTACACATGATTTAAGATGGCAAGTCTCCTAGTAGTTAAGCTGGCTGATATTACACATGATTTAAGATGGCGCATCTCCTAGTAGTTAAGCTGGCAGATATTACACATGATTTAAGATGGTAAGTCTCCTAGTAGTTAAGCTGGCTGATATTACACATGATTTAAGATGGCGCATCTCCTAGTAGTAAAGCTGGCTGATATTACACATGATTTAAGATGGCGCATCTCCTAGTAGTTAAGCTGGCTGATATTACACATGATTTAAGATGGCAAGTCTCCTAGTAGTTAAGCTGACTGATATTACACATGATTTAAGATGGCGCATCTCCTAGTAGTTAAGCTGGCTGATATTACACATGATTTAAGATGGCAAGTCTCCTAGTAGTTAAGCTGGCTGATGTTACACATGAATAACAGTACCCAAGATTTCAGCTGCGCTATATTAATAGCTTTAGAAGCATCAGGGTGGTTGTAACCAAAGACAGTCAGTAAGGGTGAAGACAGGTTTAGGATGGACGGAGTAGAGATATTAGTGAGGTTTGTTACAGGGGCATGCCCAGTGCTCTTTTAAATGAGATATTAGAACAGGTTTGAAGTTAGTACATGATGATATAGAGGTTATAGAGTGAGGGAGGGTATTACATAATTTTGCTATGGAGTAGGAGAAGAGAGCTTCTCCATCAGAGTTCTTGGCTCTAGTTACCTGTAACTGATTTTTGTTGATGGAGCATAGTGGTCTGGTGGTGTGATAGGGCTGGAGTAGATTTTGGAGGGATGGGTCTTTTAGAGGGTGATTTATTAGCTTGTGGGTGAGTGAGAGTTGGTACCATTGAAGGAGGTGAAGGAGTTCTAGCCAGCCAAGTTCAGTAAGTGAGGTGCAGTGGTGACTATGGTAGGTTGCACCAGTGGCAAATTTGGCTATTTTGTTGTAGCAAGTCTCTAGTTTACTTAATTTGCTTTGCCTTAGGTTGGTAAATATTGGAGAGGCGTAGAGAAGGGTGGAGATCAGGTGAGTATTTGCAACTGAAATCCTGGCTGTTTTTGTGAGGAATTGCTTATTTCTGTGTAAAACTCCTGTTTTTTTTTTGTGCACTTTTTTATGGTTAATGAAATGTGAATGTCAAACCTGAGGTTATTGTCAATCTCACCTCCTAGTAGTTTGGTGTGGTCTGTTGGGGAGTAATGGTGTTATCTTTGGCTGTAATATTAATCTGGGGGGATGTTTTGATTGTGTTTGGTTGGTTGGAAGATGAGGAGTTTAGTTTTGTTTGGATTAAGTATTAACTGTGTATCAGGAAGCCAAGTTTCAACTGAGGAAAAGGCTTCATGTGTGGTCTTTTGAAGTTCAGGTAGGGAGTGGGCTGAGAAGATGATGGTGGAATCACCTGCGTACTGTATGAGAGTGGCCTGTTTGATAGCAGAGGCTAGATTGTTAGTGAATATGGAGAAGAGTAAGGCTCCAAGGATGGATCCTTGGGGAACATTTATTGAGACAGGGAGTTGGGGGGATATATCATTATGCCAAACAATGGATTGATGGCGGTCAGTCAGGTAGCTCTGAAACCAGTCTGCGACAGATTGAGAAAAGGATAGGTTAATGAGAACAGAAATGAGCTGTTTATGTGAGACCATGTCAAATGCTTTAGATAGGTCTAGGAAAGCTGCAGAGGAGAAACCCCTATTGTTTTTATGATGAAAGATAGTGTTAGTAAAAGCAAGTAAGGCAGTGGTCATGCTGTGGTATGGCCAGAAACCATGTTGAGTGTTATATTGGAGGTTGTTAGTAAGGAGGTAGTCTAGAACTTGAAAGTGAATGCATCTCTCAAGTATTTTGGAGAGAGGAGAGAGAATTGCTATGGGCCAGTAGTTGGTGAGTTCTGTGGAGGGGCCACCTTTGTGGAGGGGAATGATGTATGATATTTTCCATAGTGAAGGGACATAGCATTCAGATAAAGATCTGTTGATCAGGATTGAGACTGGGTAGACTAGGGCTTCAGCTGCAATTTTTAGGTATTCACTTGGGAGGTTGTCGACTGCTAGTTTAGTGGGCTTTAGTTTTTACAAGAGTTTTTTTATGTTGGAGGTAGGAATAGGAGGAAAAGAGAATTTAGTGGGCCGATTACTAGGTGTAGTTGGGGGTAAGGGGAGGAGGGTTATTTTGTCTAGCTAGTGATAAACCTGTTTGTGTGAAGTGTGTATTGAAAAAGGTGCAATATTTTCTGAGAAGTTTGTTTCGTTTGGAGGAGGAGTTCTGACTTTTCCTGGCTGGAGGATGGAGTTGATGGATGCCCAGAATTGCTTGGGGTTGTATTGGGTGGAGTTCAGGGCAGATTGGTAGTATAGGATTTTTGTCCTGTTTTATTAGTTTTTTGACTCTATTACATAATTCAAGGAATTTCTATCAGAGGGGTTTTTAGTTTTGTGCCAGTGATTCCAGGCTCTGTCTCGGATTGTCATTTCTGACCTAGTCGTTTTTTGTAGCCATGGGGAGGACTGGGCTTTAACTCTAGTAAGTCTTGTGGGTGCATGAGTGTTTAGAACTTCAAGGAATGTGGTATTGAAAAATTGGACAGCGTCATCTAGGCTGAGGTATTTTAGTGGAGTCCAGTTGCAGTTTTTAAGGGCTGAGATGAATTTGTCTGGGTTAAAGTTTATTTTATTACGTATTTGCCAATAAGTAATGGGTTTAACCTGATACGCGTGTTTTGTGAGTAAGAATGTTGGGGTATGATCACTGAGGCTATCCGGTAGGCAGCCTGCTATGTACGATTGGGGGTTCTTGCTGATTAGTATCCAATCAAGAGTAGTATGATTGTTGGAAGTTTTATTTATTCTGGTAGGTAGTAGGTGACTGAATGAGTTGGGAGAAACCATGAAGGTTAAGATTGTGGGCTGGATGGTAGTTGGAACAGGATTGCCAGTCAATATTAAAATCACCTAGAATTATTGTTTCTTGTGGAAGATGATGATTTTCCCAGATGAGTAGGTTTTCTAGTGGAGGGATATTATAGCCAGGTGGAAAGTAGCATCCCATTATGTTAATGGTTTTGTCTTAGTTTACTTTTAGGTTGGCATAGAATATTTTTTCTTTGTCAATTTGAGGGGCTGAAAAGATAGGATTTGAAAGTTTAGATGGTGTTTATACATTACAGCTACACCACCCTATTTTTTGTGCAACTGGTCTGCTCTTAGTATGTTATAACATGTGGGGAGAATTTGCTCACTGGTAATGTGAGGTTTGAGCCAGATTTCTGTCAGAACGATAATATCTGGGGAGTATAAGTCTATGTTAGTGTGGAGTTTGTGGATTATATTGGTTATATTTCCGATATTTAGGTTTAGGATAAGGATGTCAGTTGGCTTGCTATTGGATGTAATTTGAGAGAAAGTGAGGTTATTATACTGATTTTTAGTGGAGGTGTTGTAGGGGCCAGGGTTTGGGTGGATGTCACCGCTGACGGCAAGTTTTTTTTAAAGTTAAGGACATTAGCTTTATTAATGAGAGGATTAGTTTAAGTTTGAGAGTAGCTTTTTGTTTGGGTGTAGTGGGTGATAGATAATGTGGGTGAAGGATTAGCTTGTAAAGTTTTAGTGATGCTTTTTGTTTGTATGGTGGAAGTGATAGATTATGTGGGTTGTGCATTGGGATGTTTTTTTTGTTTGAGGTGCATGAGTAGTGAGAGGGTGAGTATTGAATGGTGGTGATTGTAGTTGTGCAGTGGAAGCTGTTTGGTGAATGAATAATGGTGTTTTGGTAAGATGTGATGTGTGCAAGGAGAATGCAAGTAATGAGTATAGGTACAGTGTGATGAATCATGTTAGTGGAGGTGTAAGGCTAGTTGTAGGCTGGAGGTGGGATCAGAGTTGGTGGTGTGGTTGTGACTGATTGTAAGTATGATGGGAGGGATTTCTGGTTACAATAAGTGTGGGCGTGCTGGGGGGGCAGGTAGAAATTGGGGGCAGGGAGGGAAGCGTAGCAAGCAGTGTGGGCATAGACCCAATGTGTTGTTCTTATCAGGGTTGTGGGCTGGAAACAATCAGGCTAATAAAATAATCTGCGCTGGTGGAAAGTCTGTTAGGTATCCCCGTTTTTACAGACTCACTTCTAGGTTTTCTTAGTTTTTAGATTAAATACTATTTTGCTTAAGTAGAGGCCAGATCCGGTAATTAGTTAAGGAGATGTAAGCTCTGTGTGTCTCATGGGTTAAGTAGGGATCAGATCCGGTAATTAGTTAAGGAGGAATAAGCTCTGTGTGTCACGTGGGTTAAATAAAGGCCAGATCCGGTAATTAGTTAAGGAGGAGTAAGCTCTGTGTGTCACATGGGTTAAGTAGGGACCAGATCCGGTAATTAGTTAAGGAGGAGTAAGCTCTGTGTGTCACGTGGGTTAAGTAGAGGCCAGATCCGGTAATTAGTTAAGGAGGAGTAAGCTCTGTGTGTCACATGGGTTAAGCAGGGACCAGATCCGGTAATTAGTTAAGGAGGAGTAAGCTCTGTGTATCACATGGGTTAAGTAGGGACCAGATCTGGTAATTAGTTAAGGAGGAGTAAGCTCTGTGTGTTACATGGGTTAAGTAGGGACCAGATCTGGTAATTAGTTAAGGAGGAGTAAGCTCTGTGTGTCACATGGGTTAAGTAGGGACCAGATCTGGTAATTAGTTAAGGAGGAGTAAGCTCTGTGTGTCACATGGGTTAAGTAGGGACCAGATCTGGTAATTAGTTAAGGAGGAGTAAGCTCTGTGTGTCACATGGGTTGAAATAGCAGGGGTGGGGAGAATACTGGGAAAGAAAAAATATGAAAGAAAAACTAAGTAGCTGTCCTTCTTGGCAAAGCGCATCAAAAGTACAGTAATGATTAGGCAGATTGGCAGAGATAGAGACAATAAAGTTAACCTATGGGCTATTACTTACTTTAAGCCAAATTAGTGATACATTCACGTACATAGGTTTCTCCGGCACTTTAGCCCAGTTAGTCCTTCAAATTATAGCCGCGGTCCTTGGTGTACAGTCCCATGGATAGGGTTTGACCGCATGTTAGATGTAGGGCGGATGGAGTCCCGCAGGGAGGTTTAGGAGAAGTTTGGTTACTGAAAGAGGAGAGAGGTGTTAACAGTCAACACGTGCAGGAAGGTATGTACCACATTAATTAGCTGTAAAGTAGGTTGAGTAGTTATTAAAAGACTTAAAACAGCAGGCAGAACAGTTCTCATAAGCGTTATTCACTGTATGCCCCGGTCATAGCAGATTAAGTAGCTTTTTGCAATACATAAAACAGTAGACAGTAAAAAAAAACAGCTCTCATAAGCATTATTCAATTAAATTAAATAGTAAGAGCACTAACTGTTGCAGTTTAGTTTCTGGGCCTAGCAAACTTTAAGTTTTGGTCCCAGAGAGCTAGTTGCTTCTTTTCAGGGGAGATCTGAGGTGGCATTTATACTACAAGGGGAAATTTGACGAAAATATTGGGGAACTTCTCCTACCATTTTGATAGGTGCCATTGGATGTTTTACATCCAACTGAGCTACCCCCAATGCAAGCAAATAGCATCTCATCTAAAAGATGATCCATGCACTACCCCCTTTAGCACTAGTAACTCATCTAGTGTGGGAACAGAACCCAGAGCCTTCTAAACCAAAGGTGAGTGTGTTACCCATTACACCACTGACACTTCTACTGTCTTGGCTGATAACAGCATATTTTTTTTGTTTTAATCCTACAGTACCAAGAAGAGAACCATTTTTTTTTACCCTTGCTAGGTATCATGCTTGTACTATTCCCACTATCTACCTGCCACAGTCATGGCAGTTGTTCTGTCCATCCTAATGCAGTCCCTTCACCAGTCTTTAGGATTTGACTGTGCATCACTGTACTGTTGACACTGGCCTCTTCTATTCTGCTGCACACATGTGCCTGTATGAGTAATAATAATCACAAACAGCATGCAGCAGCTTTGATGGAACTGCAGAGGATGTATGAGTTTTCATTATCCTGACAGCAGCTTGTTTTTCAGAGAAAGTAGAAAAGGATGTAAATCACATGTGTGTTAACTTGGTATCCTGTGATGAAGATCTCAGCATGTTGAAACTGTTAAATAGGTCTGCACCATGAGCAAAATCTTGAGCGATGTGTTATGCAAGAAATTAAATTTGCATCAAGTGGACGGCACATCTCCAAGACGTTTATGATGTTTCATAACAGGGCAGGGAAGGGTTTAGCAATCAAGTCATTAGTAAAGTGAAGGCAGGTCATTTTCAGCAGCAGAAAGGTAACTTTGATTGTTTTCTTTTACCTGGATATTAAATTATCCTCAAATTCCTAGTTGTAGCAAAAAATGCGCAAAAGAAAACATCCCCAAAATAACGCATAATGTATTGTTATTATCATTTGGCAAAACAACAAAAATGGCTTTTGAACATGCAGTTTAATATGCTTTGCTGGAAACAGTGATTAATCTTACAGCTTTCCTTAATGCGGATCGAGTGTAGTCCGTATATCTTTTATTCCTCTGTGGCATGTGTGGACATCCCTGTACACACACGAAGAAACACAGACTGAAGCAGGAGCATGTAATCTTAAAACACAGGCCATGCAGTCGAATGCACAAAGGTAATGTGAGTTGTCTGAAGAAAAAAAATTTATGCCAATAGTTCATGGTGAGGCAAAACAGAAAATAAATTTATTGTATTACTGTGCTATTTCAAATGTTAAAGAAAATAAAGTGCTCAGGTTTTTTCATGTATAAATGCTTCTTTACTTCTTTCTAGCCTACGGTGGTATTGAAACTGCATACTGAGCAAACGGCATCCAGCAATGAATGCAGAATCCCTCCTCACAACTCAGAACTGGGTGTATGAAAAGCTATTTGATTAAAATATTGTTTTAGTTGCAGTGAAATGTCAACAAGTGAGCTGTCAAACTATTTTGCTCAGAAACCAAATCAGCTGCTGAAATATTTTGCTCAGAAAATAGATGCTAAGCCTTGCTAAAAATTATTAAAGAAAATGGAGGCACAACATTGAATATCATCTTACCAAATGAAGAAACTCTAATGGGAAATAAGGAATTGTCAATGATGATAGTGACTTTTTTACTAGCCTACACCAGTGGTGTCAAGGAATGAAGCCCTCACTATGGCACAGGTAACCTCTATTCCATAATGACACAGTCAGGGAGGTTGGGTGTGCCTGTATTAGATGGGAAGTTGAAGCTCTTGAAAAGACCAGAACTCAGAAAAATTATGATTAGGTTGGGGGCTGGGAAACAGCTAAGTAGTTATAGTGGCTCTATGGACCATGGGTGGAGTACATCCACTGGCTACTCCTTATTGTCCCTCCATCATCACACATGTGCACACACACATACACACACACACACACACACACACACACACACACACACACACACACACACACACACACACACACACACACACACACACACACATACACACATATTTATAGGTGTAAGTCAGTTGGCTGAACGTTGCTTTCACTGAAAGCAAAAAAATAAACATGGCACAGATGACGGAAATACCTTTAACTTTAGACTGAACTGTATTATATTTTGGAAATGGTTGACTGCTCATTTGGTTGACTAGTATGTACAAGTGTAAGAAACAGTGACTGCATCTGTACTTCAGTGAAATAGTGTGCACAGTTACTAAGATCGACTTTGTGTCTGTTATTTACTGGTTATGTTTCAGTATGAAGGATGGTTATTTGTTGCATATTGGATGTGTCAGTGGTGGTGAATATAGAGGAGAGCTGTAGCTAAGGTGAGTGCTCTGTATTCAAGGTGAGTGAGGAGGACTGCTGGTGTGTTCCAGTTGAGTGAAGGGAACTGCTCTATATTCAAGATGTGCGAAGAGGCCTGCTGTGTGTTCCAGGTGTGTGAAGTGGACTGCTGTGTGTTCAAGGTGAGTAAAGGGGACTGCTGTGTGTTCCAGGTGTGACAAGGGACCTCCTGTGTGTTCTAGGTGTGTGAAGGGGACTGTTGTGTATTTCAGGTACATGAATCCAACAGCTGTGTATTCACAGTGAGTGAAGGGGACTTCTGTGTGTTCCAGGTATGAGAAGGAGACTGCTATGTGTTGTAGGTGTGAAGAGGACTGCTGTGTGTTCCAGGTGAGTGCAGGAGACTGCTGTGTGTTCCACATGTGTGAAGGGGACTGCTGTGTGTTCCAGGTACATGAAGAAGACTGCTGTGTATTAAAGATATGTGAAGGGCCCTCCCCTGTATTCAAGATGAGTGAAGAGGACTACTGTGTGTTCCAGGTGTGTGAAGGGGAGTGCTGTGTGTTCCACATTTGTGAAGGAGACTGCTGTGTGTTCCAGGTGTGAAAAGGGGCTTGCTGTGTGTTCTAGGTGTGTGAAGGGGACTGCTGGTGTGTTCCAGTTACAGGAAACCGACTGCTGTGCTCAAGGTGAGTGAAAGGGACTGCTGTGTGTTCTAGGTGTGTGAAGGGGACTGCTGATGTGTTCCAGTTACAGGAAACCGACTGCTGTGCTCAAGGTGAGTGAAGGGGACTGCTGTGTGTTCCAGGTGTGAAAAATGGGCCTGCTGTGTGTTCTAGGTGCGTGAAGGGCACTGCTGTGTGTTCTAGGTGTGTAAAGGGGACTGATGTGTGTTCATTATGAGTGAAGGGGACTGCTCTGTATTCAAGGTGAGTGAAGAGAACTATTGTGTATTCCAGGTGAGTGAAGGGGACTACTGTGTATTCCAGGTGGGTGAAGGGAACTGCTGTGTGTTCCAGGTGTGTGAAAGGACTGCTCTGTATTCAAGCTGAGTGAAGGGGACTGCTCTCTATTTAAGGTGAGTGAAGGGGACAGCTCTCTATTTAAGGTGTGGAAGGGGACTAATGCATGTTTAAGGTGTGTGATGGGGACTGCTGTATGTTCCAGGTGAGTGAAGGGACTGCTGTGTGTGTTCCAGGCATGTGAAGGGGACGACTGTGTATTCCAGATGAGTGAAGGTGACTACTGTGTATACAAAGTGAGTGAAGGGGACTGCTGTGTATTCATGGTGATTGAAGGGGACTGCTCTGTATTCAAGAAGAATGAAGGGGAATGCTCTCTATTCAAGGCGAGTGAAGGGGACTTCTGTGTATTAAAGGTGATTGAAGGGACTGCTGTGTGTTCCAGGTGTGTGAAGGAGGCTGCTGTGTGTTCTAGGTGAGTGCAGGGAACTGCTGTGTCTTCCAGATGTATGAAGGGGACTACTGTGTGTTCTAGGTGTGTGAAGGAAACTGCTCTGTGCTCAGGTGAGTGAAGGGGACTGCTGTGTGTTCCATATGTTCATAGGTTCATAGGTAAGTACTAGGCTATTGGCCCTAGGGCCTATAAAAGCCTAGCCAAAAGGTACCCTGGCTTTTGCCACCCAAGAAAATTATTTTCCTGTGCCACTGTTGACCTGAGCCACAGAAGTGATCCCCGGGGTGAATTTCCTATCTCCCTTCCAGTCATCAAGATTTTTTTTTTTGAAGAATGCTAATGAGGAGCTTTGTTTAATATAGATAGGTAGTTTGTTCCAGAGTATGGGAAGTCTCTGGGACAGGAATCTATCCCTTCAGCATGTTCTGTTTATTGTGGTGACAAGCTTTAGATCCCTAGAGCATGTAGCTCGTAGGGATCGGGATTTCTTTAAGTGGAACATGTCCAACAGCTCTGGGTCTGACATAGCTTTGAGAGTTAGGCAGAGTTCACCTCTGAGTAGGCGATATGCATTGGAGTAAAGCTGCAGTTTTTTTAGACAGTCTGTGTAGGGCATCTGTTTGAGGCTGGTAATCCTCTTTGTGAGGTATTTCTGTGGCCTTTCCAGTTGTTGTAGATGTCTTGTTAGGTACATACCAAAAGAGGCGTTGTACTCTATAATAGGTCTAATGATTGATGAATAGAGGGGAACAATTACCTCTTTTTTCATGGATGAGAAACCTTTTGTGATGAGGTGTGCCACGTAGAAGGATTTCCTGACTAATGTGGCGATATGATTATCAATGGAGAGACTACTGTCCACCTGTGTCCCAAGGTCTCTTATCACACTTTCGGTGTTAAGTAGACTACCGCCTATGTGCTAGTTCATGGGTACAGAGTTTTTACCAAACGGGATGACAATGCACTTTTTGGCATTGAGCTTGAGGCCATGGCTTTGACACCAGACATCTGTCTTAGCGAGGCCCTTTTGTAGGATGTCCACATCTTTTGGAATTTTGATTATGGCTCCTAGTTTGCAGTCATCTGCAAACTTTGCTAGCCAAAGACCTTCTGTGTTAGCCTGTATTTCAGAAAAGTAGATACCAAACATGAGATGACCCAGGACTGAACCCTGTCGTACTCCACTTGTCAATGGTCTGAAGTTGGATTTGGATTCTGCTACTGTCACAGTGTGGGTTCTGTCAGTGAGCCAGTTGGCAACCCATCTTGTGACATAGGTATTTATACCTAGTTTAGTGAGTTTATCTATAATTCCAGAGTGGGGGATGGTGTTGAACGCTTTGGCGAGATCTAGATAGGCTGTGTGAACCACCTTACCCTCATCTACAGTTTTGGTGACTGCTTTAAAGAAGTCTATAAGGTTTAGGAGACATGATCTGCCTTTTACAAACCCAAACTGGGTGGGGTCCTGAGTTTGGAGATTACCAATATCATTGTTTATAAGTTCCATGATGCTACATTCCATAGCCTTGCAGACCAGGCTCATCAGGCTAATGGGGCGGTAGTTCCTGGGGTCTGTAGTGGCTCCCCCTTTGTGGAGTGGGATAACTGTCACTGTGCGCCATTCAGTGGGTCCATAGCCTGAGGTGAGGCTATGATTGAACATGGTACTTAGGTAGGGTGCCAGTTCGTTCTGTAGTTCATGTAGAACACAGCCTGGGATGTTGTCAGGTCCCATGGATGCTGTGTTCTTGGCTTTGGAGAGTGTGTTTTTTACCTGTGCAGCTATGATTACAGGAACTTTGCATTCTTCTGGTATAGAGATGGGCCCTTTAGGGGATTAGAGGGGGATATAGTTAGCACTGAACGTATCTGCCAGGATGTTGGCAATATCAGTTGGTTCTGTATATTTAGGGCCATTGTGCTGTAACTCAGAGCTGATCTGAGAGTTGCCACTGAGATTCTTGACATAGCTATAGAATGATTTGTGGATATCCTTAGAGTCACTGATGATTTTGTTTTCATAACCAGCTTTGGAGGATTTTAGGAGGGATCTCAGCTTCTTACTGAGGCTGACGAGGGAGTTTCTCCAATCATGGGATTTTACTCTTTTTTGCAAAAGTTTCTTTCTTCTGTTGTAGTGTTTGTTTATGGCAGGGGACCACCAGATTGGATTCCTTTTTTTGGAGGATAGCATCTTGGTTCTGTTAGGGATTGCAAGATACATGCACTCATGTAAGTGCTTATAAAGTGCATTTGTGTAGGATTCAGCAGTCATACCTATATTGTCCATCAGCATGGGTGTCGTGAAGTTTGCCACTTCTGTCTTAAGAAGCTTGAAGTTGGCTTTGGAGAAATTTTTTACAGTGGTTTCCCTAATGGGGGATGGGGGAAGAATGTGGATGTCTAGGGTGATTAGCTTGTGGTCGGATCTGACCAACAAGGAATTGACCTGTGGTGTGGAGCACTGGTTGCCCATGTTGGTAATAACCAAGTCTAGGATATTGCTGCCCCTGGTGGGGGTGTGGATAAGTTGATCCAAGGCATTGGAATTTATGAATTCCAGAAAACATTGAGCATAAGAGTTGGTACATGAGTAGTTTTCCCAGTTAATGGTGGGATAGTTGAAATCACCCATTATTAGGGTGTTAAATAGTACCCTAATATTTTCCAGTGTATCAAGAAATGAGGAGTGAGAATCCTGGGGCATGGTGGGGGATCTGTAGCAAGCTACAATTTGGATTGCGGTCTTGCCCATTGTTAGTTGCACTTGGATAATCTGAGATGCATTATGCTGAGCAACTAGCCAGGAGGTGTGGATATCCTTAATGAATATGAACACGCCTCTGCCTTTAGTGTTTCGGTCCAGGTTAGGAGGCCAAAAGGTGTGGTATGAATTATAGCCTGGTAATGCAGGGGTACTCTCTGGAGCCTTGAACCAGGCCTCTGTCATTGCACAGATATCGATGTTCTCCATTTTAAGGAGTGCCTCTAGTGAGTGCATTTTGAGGTTTAGACTTCTAGCATTGAGTAGCAATACCCTGAGATTCTGCTTGCTTGTACCTGTTACAGTAGTGAATTTGTCATTTGAACCTTGTCTAAAAAAGGCACTATAGGGGTGGCTAGAGCTTTAGCCAGTATCCGGAATCCCAGGGGTGACAGGTGCAGGTCATCTCTGGCAAAGCATCGTGGTTTGTCGATCATGTCATCCCAGGCAGACAGATACTGGATCCCCTTAGAATGACACCAGAAGCTTAGCCAATTGTTGAAGTCAATCATTTTGTCCTTGTACTGTGGTATCATTCTGGGTGATGGCAGGATGCTACTCAGGGCTAGGGTCATACCTGCCTGGGCTACAAGATCGGACAGCTCTTCCATGTCCCTTTTCATGTAGTCCAGGGAGGTACATCTAAGGTCATTCACTCCAACACGGACAATGACAGAGTCATATTTGTACTTGTTGTGGAGTGACCTGAGTGCATGCGTTATGTGGCAGATCCTGGCACATGACAGGCAGCTTATATTATCTTT
Source organism: Protopterus annectens (assembly GCF_019279795.1). Classification (NCBI taxonomy): domain Eukaryota; kingdom Metazoa; phylum Chordata; order Ceratodontiformes; family Protopteridae; genus Protopterus; species Protopterus annectens. Next base: position 1,154,307,304 of record NC_056747.1, on the reverse strand, counting down.
CTCCTTGTTTAGCCTAGTGAGTGGAACATTAGTATTCTTGACTATAGAGTCACCTATGGCTAGAGTGTTGGGTACATTGTTATGCCTTATGGGCTGTGGTTGAGTGGCACACTGAGTCTTTGGGCTATGTGCCATTTGGGTTGTGTTGGGAGGTGGAGGTTGCTTGTGTTTTTGCTTTGGAGTTTCCTGTTGCTTGGGCAGGTTTTTACTGAGAGCCTCCATGAATGCAGGTGTGTGTTTTGTGTTTCTATGTGTGTGTTTTGGTCGTATAGATTTTGAGGGACTATGTGCTGAGTGTGGTGAGGTGCAAGTGTTTACCTTCTCCTCTTGACTGTCTAGTCCAGTCTTGGGTGAAGAGAGCATTGCTTCCAGTTTGGAAGGTGAGTGCAGAGGACTGCTGTGTGTTCCAGATGTGTGAAGGGGACTGCTGTGTGTTCCAGGTACATAAACGCGACTGCTGTGCTTTCAAGGTGAGTGAAGGGGACTGCTTTGTGTTACAGCTGTGTGAAGGGGATGGCTGGGTGCTCTAGGTGTGTGAAGGGGACTACTGTGTATTCCAGGTACATGAAGGTGACTGGTGTGTTTTTGAGGTGGGTGAAGGGGCTTGCTGTGTGTTCCAGGTGTGAGAAGGGGGGTGCTGTGTGTTCCAGGTGTGAGAAAGGGTCTTCTGTATGTGTTCCAGGTGTGTGAAGAGGATTGCTGTGTGTTCAAGCTGAGTGAAGGGGACTGCTGTGTATTCAAGGTGAGTGAAGGGGAGAGCTGTCTGTTCTAGGTGTGTGAAGGAGACTGCCCTCTGTTCAAGGTGTGTGAAGGGGACTGGTGAATGTTCAAGGTGTGTGAAGGGGAATGATGTATATTACAGGTTAGTGAATGGGACTAATGTCTATTCAGGTGAGTGAACGGAACCGCTGTTTGTTCCAGGTGTGTAAAGGGGACTGCTCTGTATTTAAATGAGTAAAGGGGATTGCTCTCTATTCAAGGTGAGTGAAGGGGACTGCTGTCTATTCAAGGTACATGAAGGTGACTGCACTAGTCAAGGAGTGTGAAGGGGACTGCTGCGTGTTTCATGTCTGTGAAGGGGACTTATGTGTGTTCCAAGTGTGTGAAGGGGACTGCTGTGTCTTCGGGGTGAGTTATGTGGACCGCTGTGTGTTCTAGGTGTGTGAAGAGGATGGCTGTGTGTTTGTGGTGTGTGAAGGGGACTGCTCCAGGTATGTGAAGGGTCAGCTGTGTTCCAGGTGAGTGAAGGAAACTGCTCTGTATTCAAAGTGAGTGAAGGGGCCTGCTCTCTATTTAAGGTGTGGAAGGGGACTAATGCATGTTGAAGGTGTGTGATGGGGACAGCTGTATGTTCCAGGTGAGTGAAGGGACTGCTGTGTGTGTTCCAGGCATGTGAAGGGGACTACTGTGTATTCCCGGTGAGTGAAGGCGACTACTGTGTATTCAAAGTGAGTCAAGGGGACTGCTGTGTATTCACGGTGATTGAAGTGGACTGCTCTGTAGAAGGGGAATGCTCTCTATTCAAGGTGAGTGAAGGGGACTTCTGTGTATTAAAGGTGATTGAAGGGACTGCTGTATGTTCCAGGTGTGTGAAGGAGGCTGCTGTGTGTTCTAGGTGAGTGCAGGGAACTGCTGTGTCTTCCAGATGTATGAAGGGGACTACTGTGTGTTCTAGGTGTGTGAAGGAAACTGCTCTGTGCTCAGGTGAGTGAAGGGGACTGCTGTGTGTTCCATAGGTTCATAGGTTCATAGGTAAGTACTAGGCTATTGGCCCTAGGGCCTATATAAGCCTAGCCAAAAGGTACCCTGGCTTTTGCCACCCAAGAAAATTATTTTCCTGTGCCACTGTTGACCCGAGCCACAGAAGTGATCCCCGGGGTGAATTTCCTATCTCCCATCCAGTCATCAAGATTTTTTTTTGAAGAATGCTAATGAGGAGCTTTGTTTAATATAGATAAGTAGTTTGTTCCAGAGTATGGGAAGTCTCTGGGACAGGAATCTATCCCTTCAGCATATTCTGTTTATTGTGGTGGCAAGCTTTAGATCCCTAGAGCATGTAGCTCGTAGGGATCAGGATTTCTTTAAGTGGAACATGTCCAACAGCTCTGGGTCTGACACAGCTTTGAGAGTTAGGCAGAGTTCACCTCTGAGTAGGCGATATGCGTTGGAGTAAAGCTGCAGTTTTTTTAGACAGTCTGCGTAGGGCATCTGTTTGAGGCTGGTAATCCTCTTTGTGAGGTATTTCTGCGGCCTTTCCAGTTGCTGTAGATGTCTTGTTAGGTACATACCAAAAGGTGCATTGTACTCTATAATGGGTCTAATGACTGAAGAATCAAGGGGAACAATTACCTCTTTTTTCCTAGATGAGAAACCTTTTGTGATGAGGTGTGCCACGTAGAAGGATTTCCTGACTAATGTGGCAATGTGATTATCAAAGCAGAGACTACGGTCCTGTGTCCCAAGGTCTCTTATCACACTTTCGGTGTTAAGTAGACTACCGCCTATGTGGTAGTTCATGGTTACAGAGTTTTTACCAAAAGGGATGACAATGCACTTTTTGGCATTGAGCTTGAGGCCATGGCTTTGACACCAGACATCTGTCTTAGCGAGGCCCTTTTGTAGGATGTCCACATCTTTTGGAGTTTTGATTATGGCTCCTAGTTTGCAGTCATCTGCGAACTTTGCTAGCCAAAGACCTTCTGTGTTAGCCTGTATTTCAGAAAAGTAGATATCAAACATGAGTGGACCCAGGACTGAACCCTGTGGTACTCCACTTGTCACTGGTCTGAAGCTGGATTTGGATTCTGCTACTTTCACAGTGTGGGTTCTGCAAGTGAGCCAGTTGGCAACCCATCTTGTGACATAGGGATTTATACCTAGTTTAGTGAGTTTATCTATAATTCCAGAGTGGGCGATGGTGTCGAAAGCCTTGGCGAGATCTAGATAGGCTGTGTTAACCACCTTACCCTCATCTACGGTTTTGGTGACTGCGTTAAAGAAGTCTGTAAGGTTTAGGAGCCATGATCTGCCTTTTACAAACCCGAACTGGGTGGGGTCCTGAGTTTGGAGATTACCAATGTCATTGTTTATAAGTTCCATGATGCTACATTCCATAGCCTTGCAGACCAGGCTCATCAGGCTAATGGGGCGGTAGTTCCTGAGGTCCATGGTGGCTCCCCCTATGTGGAGAGGGATAACTGTCACTGTGCACCATTCAGTGAGCACATAGCCTGAGGTGAGACTATGATTGAACATAGTACTTAGGCGGAGTGCCAGTTCATTCTGTAGTTCATGTAGAACACAGCCTGGGATGTTGTCAGGTCCCATGGATGCTGTGTTCTTGGCTTTGGAGAGTGTGTTTTTTACCTGTGCAGCTGTGATTACAGGAACTTTGCATTCTTCTGGTATAGAGATGGGCCCTTTAGGGGATTAGAGGGGGATAAAGTTAGCACTGAACCTATCTGCCAGGATGTTGGCAATATCAGTTGGTTCTGTATATTTAGTGCCATTGTGCTGTACCTCAGAGCTGATCTGAAGGTGCCATTGAGATTCTTGACATAGCTATAGAATGATTTGTGGTTGTCCTTTGAGTCAGTGATGATTTTGTTTTCATAACTAGCTTTGGAGGATTCTAGGAGGGATCTCAGCTTCTTACTGAGGCTGACCAGGGAGTTTCTCCAATCATGGGATATTACTCTTTTTTGCAACAGTTTCTTTCTTCTGTTGTAGTGTTTTTTTATGGCAGGGGACCATCAGATTAGCTTCCTTTTTTTGGAGGATAGCATCTTGGTTCTGTTAGGGATTGCAAGATCCATGCACTCATGTAAGTGCTTATAAAGTGCATTTGTGTAGGATTCAGCAGTCATACCTATATTGTCCATCAGCATGGGTGTCGTGAAGTTTGCCACTTCTGTCTTAAGAAGCCTGAAGTTGGCTTTGGAGAAATTTTTTACGGTGGTTTCCCCAATGGGGGGTGGGGGAGGGATGTGGATGACTAGGGTGATTAGCTTGTGGTCGGATCTGACCAACAAGGAATTGACCTCTGGTGTGGAGCACTGGTTGCCCATGTTGGTAATAACCAAGTCTAGGATATTGCTGCCCCTGGTGGGGGTGTGGATAAGTTGATCCAAGGCATTGGAATTTATGAATTCCAGAAAACATTGATCATAAGAGTTGATACATGAGTAGTTTTCCCAGTTAATGGTGGGGTAGTTGAAATCGCCCATTATTAGGGTGTTAAGTTGTACCCTAATATTTTCCAGTGTATCAATCAATGAGGAGTGGGAATCCTGGGGCATGGTAGGGGATCTGTAGCAAACTACAATTTGGATTGCGGTCTTGCCCATTGTTAGTTGCACTTGGATAATCTGAGATGCATTATGCTGAGCAACTAGCCTGGAGGTGTGGATATCCTTAATGAATATGAACACGCCTCTGCCTTTAGTGTTTCGGTCCAGGTTAGGTGGCCAAAAGGTGTGGTGTGAATTATAGCCTGGTAATGCAGGGGTACTCTCTGGAGCCTTGAACGAGGTCTCTGTCATTGCACAGATATCGATGTTCTCCATTTTAAGGAGTGCCTCTAGTGAGTGCATTTTGAGGTTTAGACTTCTAGCATTGAGTAGCAGTACCCTGAGATTCTGCTTGCTTGTACCTGTTACAGTGGTGAATTTGTCATTTGAACCTTGCCTAAAAAAGGTACTATAGAGGTGGCTGGAGCCTTAGCCAGTATCCAGAATCCAAGGGGTGACAGGAGCAGGTCATCTCTGGCAAAGCATTGTGGTTTGTCGATCATGTCATCCCAGGCAGACAGATACTGGATCCCCTTAGAATGACACCAGAAGCTTAGCCAATTGTTGAAGTCAATCATTTTGTCCTTGTACTGTGGTATCATTCTGGGTGATGGCAGGATGCTACTCAGGGCTAGGGTCATACCTGCCTGGGCTACAAGATCGGACAGCTCTTCCATGTCCCTTTTCATGTAGTCCAGGGAGGTACATCTAAGGTCATTCACTCCAACATGGACAATGACAGAGTCATATTTGTACTTGTTGTGGAGTGACCTGAGTGCATGCGTTATGTGGCAGATCCTGGCACATGACAGGCAGCTTATATTATCTTTCTCCTTGTTTAGCCTAGTGAGTGGAACATTAGTATTCTTGACTATAGAGTCACCTATGGCTAGAGTGTTGGGTACATTGTTATGCCTTATGGGCTGTGGTTGAGTGACACACTGAGTCTTTGGGCTATGTGCCATTTGGGTTGTGTTGGGAGGTGGAGGTTGCTTGTGTTTTTGCTTTGGAGTTTCCTGTTGCTTGGGCAGGTTTTTACTGAGAGCCTCCATGAATGCAGGTGTGTGTTTTGTGTTTCTATTTGTGTGTTTTGGTCGTATAGATTTTGAGGGACTATGTGCTGAGTGTGGTGAGGTGCAAGTGTTTACCTTCTCCTCTTGACTGTCTAGTCCAGTCTTGGGTGAAGAGAGCATTGCTTCCAGTTTGGAAGGTGAGTGCAGAGGACTGCTGTGTGTTCCAGATGTGTGAAGGGGACTGCTGTGTGTTCCAGGTACATAAAGGCGACTGCTGTGCTTTCAAGGTGAGTGAAGGGGACTGCTTTGTGTTACAGCTGTGTGAAGGGGATGGCTGGGTGCTCTAGGTGTGTGAAGGGGACTACTGTGTATTCCAGGTACATGAAGGTGACTGGTGTGTTTTTGAGGTGGGTGAAGGGGCTTGCTGTGTGTTCCAGGTGTGAGAAGGGGGGTGCTGTGTGTTCCAGGTGTGAGAAAGGGTCTTCTGTATGTGTTCCAGGTGTGTGTAGAGGATTGCTGTGTGTTCAAGCTGAGTGAAGGGGACTGCTGTGTATTCAAGGTGAGTGAAGGGGACAGCTGTCTGTTCTAGGTGTGTGAAGGAGACTGCCCTCTATTCAAGGTGTGTGAAGGGGACTGGTGAATGTTCAAGGTGTGTGAAGGGGAATGATGTGTATTACAGGTTAGTGAATGGGACTAATGTCTATTCAGGTGAGTGAACGGAACCGCTGTGTGTTCCAGGTGTGTAAAGGGGACTGCTCTGTATTTAAATGAGTAAAGGGGATTGCTCTCTATTCAAGGTGAGTGAAGGGGACTGCTGTCTATTCAAGGTACATGAAGGTGACTGCACTAGTCAAGGAGTGTGAAGGGGACTGCTGCGTGTTTCATGTCTGTGAAGGGGACTTATGTGTGTTCCAAGTGTGTGAAGGGGACTGCTGTGTCTTCGGGGTGAGTTATGTGGACCGCTGTGTGTTCTAGGTGTGTGAAGAGGATGGCTGTGTGTTTGTGGTGTGTGAAGGGGACTGCTCCAGGTATGTGAAGGGTCAGCTGTGTTCCAGGTGAGTGAAGGAAACTGCTCTGTATTCAAAGTGAGTGAAGGGGCCTGCTCTCTATTTAAGGTGTGGAAGGGGACTAATGCATGTTGAAGGTGTGTGATGGGGACAGCTGTATGTTCCAGATGAGTGAAGGGACTGCTGTGTGTGTTCCAGGCATGTGAAGGGGACTACTGTGTATTCCCGGTGAGTGAAGGCGACTACTGTGTATTCAAAGTGAGTCAAGGGGACTGCTGTGTATTCACGGTGATTGAAGTGGACTGCTCTGTAGAAGGGGAATGCTCTCTATTCAAGGTGAGTGAAGGGGACTTCTGTGTATTAAAGGTGATTGAAGGGACTGCTGTATGTTCCAGGTGTGTGAAGGAGGCTGCTGTGTGTTCTAGGTGAGTGCAGGGAACTGCTGTGTCTTCCAGATGTGTGAACGGGACTGCTGTGTGTTCTAGGTGTGTGAAGGAAACTGCTCTGTGCTCAGGTGAGTGAAGGGGACTGCTGTGTGTTCCATAGGTTCATAGGTTCATAGGTAAGTACTAGGCTATTGGCCCTAGGGCCTATAAAAGCCTAGCCAAAAGGTACCCTGGCTTTTGCCACCCAAGAAAATTATTTTCCTGTGCCACTGTTGACCCGAGCCACAGAAGTGATCCCCAGGGTGAATTTCCTATCTCCCATCCAGTCATCAAGGATTTTTTTTGAAGAATGCTAATGAGGAGCTTTGTTTAATATAGATAAGTAGTTTGTTTCAGAGTATGGGAAGTCTCTGGGATAGGAATCTATCCCTTCAGCATGTTCTGTTTATTGTGGTGGCAAGCTTTAGATCCCTAGAGCATGTAGCTCGTAGGGATCGGGATTTCTTTAAGTGGAACATGTCCAACAGCTCTGGGTCTGACATAGCTTTGAGAGTTAGGCAGAGTTCACCTCTGAGTAGGCGATACGCATTGGAGTAAAGCTGCAGTTTTTTTAGACAGTCTGCGTAGGGCATCTGTTTGAGGCTGGTAATCCTCTTTGTGAGGTATTTCTGCGGCCTTTCCAGTTGTTGTAGATGTCTTGTTAGGTACATACCAAAAGGTCCATTGTACTCTATAATGGGTCTAATGACTGAAGAATAGAGGGGAACAATTACCTCTTTTATCCTAGATGAGAAACCTTTTGTGATGAGGTGTGCCACGTAGAAGGATTTCCTGACTAATGTGGCAATGTGATTATCAAAGGAGAGACTACGGTCCTGTGTCCCAAGGTCTCATCACACTTTCGGTGTTAAGTAGACTACCGCCTATGTGGTAGTTCATGGTTACAGAGTTTTTACCAAAAGGGATGACAATGCACTTTTTGGCATTGAGCTTGAGGCCATGGCTTTGACACCAGACATCTGTCTTAGCGAGGCCCTTTTGAAGGATGTCCACATCTTTTGGAGTTTTGATTATGGCTCCTAGTTTGCAGTCATCTGCGAACTTTGCTAGCCAAAGACCTTCTGTGTTAGCCTGTATTTCAGAAAAGTAGATATCAAACATGAGTGGACCCAGGACTGAACCCTGTGGTACTCCACTTGTCACTGGTCTGAAGCTGGATTTGGATTCTGCTACTTTCACAGTGTGGGTTCTGCAAGTGAGCCAGTTGGCAACCCATCTTGTGACATAGGGATTTATACCTAGTTTAGTGAGTTTATCTATAATTCCAGAGTGGGGGATGGTGTTGAAAGCCTTGGCGAGATCTAGATAGGCTGTGTGAACCACCTTACCCTCATCTACGGTTTTGGTGACTGCGTTAAAGAAGTCTGTAAGGTTTAGGAGACATGATCTGCCTTTTACAAACCCGAACTGGGTTGGGTCCTGAGTTTGGAGATTACCAATGTCATTGTTTATAAGTTCCATGATGCTACATTCCATAGCCTTGCAGACCAGGGTCATCAGGCTAATGGGGCGGTAGTTCCTGAGGTCCATGGTGGCTCCCCCTTTGTGGAGTGGGATAACTGTCACTGTGCACCATTCAGTGAGCACATAGCCTGAGGTGAGACTATGATTGAACATGGTACTTAGGCGGAGTGCCAGTTCATTCTGTAGTTCATGTAGAACACAGCCTGGGATGTTGTCAGGTCCCATGGATGCTGTGTTCTTGGCTTTGGAGAGTGTGTTTATTACCTGTGCAGCTGTGATTACAGGAACTCTGCATTCTTCTGGTATAGAGATGGGCCCTTTAGGGGATTAGAGGGGGATAAAGTTAGCACTGAACCTATCTGCCAGGATGTTGGCAATATCAGTTGGTTCTGTATATTTAGTGCCATTGTGCTGTAACTCAGAGCTGATCTGAAGGTGCCATTGAGATTCTTGACATAGCTATAGAATGATTTGTGGTTGTCCTTTGAGTCAGTGACGATTTTGTTTTCATAACTAGCTTTGGAGGATTCTAGGAGGGATCTCAGCTTCTTACTGAGGCTGACCAGGGAGTTTCTCCAATCATGGGATATTACTCTTTTTTGCAACAGTTTCTTTCTTCTGTTGTAGTGTTTTTTTATGGCAGGGGACCATCAGATTGGCTTCCTTTTTTTGGAGGATAGCATCTTGGTTCTGTTAGGGATTGCAAGATCCATGCACTCATGTAAGTGCTTATAAAGTGCATTTGTGTAGGATTCAGCAGTCATACCTATATTGTACATCAGCATGGGTGTCGTGAAGTTTGCCACTTCTGTCTTAAGAAGCCTGAAGTTGGCTTTGGAGAAATTTTTTACGGTGGTTTCCCTAATGGGGGGTGGGGGAGGGATGTGGATGACTAGGGTGATTAGCTTGTGGTCGGATCTGACCAACAAGGAATTGACCTCTGGTGTGGAGCACTGGTTGCCCATGTTGGTAATAACCAAGTCTAGGATATTGCTGCCCCTGGTGGGGGTGTGGATAAGTTGATCCAAGGCATTGGAATTTATGAATTCCAGAAAACATTGATCATAAGAGTTGATACATGAGTAGTTTTCCCAGTTAATGGTGAGGTAGTTGAAATCGCCCATTATTAGGGTGTTAAGTTGTACCCTAATATTTTCCAGTGTATCAATCAATGAGGAGTGGGAATCCTGGGGCATGGTAGGGGATCTGTAGCAAACTACAATTTGGATTGCGGTCTTGCCCATTGTTAGTTGCACTTGGATAATCTGAGATGCATTATGCTGAGCAACTAGCCTGGAGGTGTGGATATCCTTAATGAATATGAACACGCCTCTGCCTTTAGTGTTTTGGTCCAGGTTAGGTGGCCAAAAGGTGTGGTGTGATTTATAGCCTGGTAATGCAGGGGTACTCTCTGGAGCCTTGAACGAGGTCTCTGTCATTGCACAGATATCGATGTTCTCCATTTTAAGGAGTGCCTCTAGTGAGTGCATTTTGAGGTTTAGACTTCTAGCATTGAGTAGCAGTACCCTGAGATTCTGCTTGCTTGTACCTGTTACAGTGGTGAATTTGTCATTTGAACCTTGCCTAAAAAAGGTACTATAGAGGTGGCTGGAGCCTTAGCCAGTATCCAGAATCCAAGGGGTGACAGGTGCAGGTCATCTCTGGCAAAGCATTGTGGTTTGTCGATCATGTCATCCCAGGCAGACAGATACTGGATCCCCTTAGAATGACACCAGAAGCTTAGCCAATTATTGAAGTCAATCATTTTGTCCTTGTCCTGTGGTATCATTCTGGGTGATGGCAGGATGCTACTCAGGGCTAGAGTCATACCTGCCTGGGCTACAAGATCGGACAGCTCCTCCATGTCCCTTTTCATGTAGTCCAGGGAGGTACATCTCAGGTCATTCACTCCAACACGGACAATGACAGAGTCATATTTGTACTTGTTGTGGAGTGACCTGAGTGCATGCATTATGTGGCAGATCCTGGCACATGACAGGCAGCTTATATTATCTTTCTCCTTGTTTAGCCTAGTGAGTGGAACATTAGTATTCTTGACTATAGAGTCACCTATGGCTAGAGTGTTGGGTACATTGTTATGCCTTATGGGTTGTTGTTGAGTGGCACACTGAGTCTGTGGGCTATGTGTCATTTGGGTTGTGTTGGGGGGGTGGAGGTTGCTTGTGTTTTTGCTTTGGAGTTTCCTGTTGCTTGGGCAGGTTTTTACTGAGAGCCTACATGAATGCAGGTGTGTGTTTTGTGTTTCTATGTGTGTGTTTTGGTGGTGTAGATTTTGAGGGACTATGTGCTGAGTGTGGTGAGGTGCAAGTGTTTACCTTCTCCTCTTGACTGTCTACTCCAGTCTTGGGTGAAGAGAGCATTGCTTCCAGTTTGGAAGGTGAGTGCAGAGGACTGCTGTGTGTTCTAGATGTGTGAAGGGGACTGCTGTGTGTTCCAGGTACATAAAGGCGACTGCTATGCTTTCAAGGTAAGTGAAGGGGACTGCTTTGTGTTACAGGTGTGTGAAGGGGATGGCTGGGTGCTCTAGGTGTGTGAAGGGGACAGCTGTTAGTTCCAGGTGAGTGCTGGGGACTGCTGTGTGTTCCAGATGTGTGAAGGGGACTACTGTGTATTCCAGGTACATGAAGGTGACTGGTGTGTTTTTGAGATGGGTGAAGGGGCTTTCTGTGTGTTCCAGGTGTGAGAAGGGGGGTGCTATGTGTTTCAGGTGTGAGAAGGGGTCTGCTGTATGTGTTCCAGGTGTGTGAAGGGGATTGCTGTGTGTTCAAGCTGAGTGAAGGGGACTGCTGTGTATTCAAGGTGAGTGAAGGGGACTTCTGTCTGTTCCAGGTGTGTGAAGGAGACTGCCCTCTATTCAAGGTGTGTGAAGGGGACTGGTGAATGTTCAAGGTGTGTGAAGGGGAATGATGTGTATTACAGGTTAGTGAATGGGACTAATGTCTATTCAGGTGAGTGAACAGGACCGCTGTGTGTTCCAGGTGTGTAAAGGGGACTGCTCTGTATTTAAATGAGTAAAGGGGATTGCTCTCTATTAAAGGTGAGTGAAGGAGACTGCTGTCTATTCAAGGTGCATGAAGGTGACTGCACCAGTCAGGGTGTGTGAAGGGGACTGCTGCGTGTTTCAGGTCTGTGAAGGGGACTGATGTGTGTTCCAAGTGTGTGAAGGGGACTGCTGTGTCTTCAGGGTGAGTTATTTGTTCTGCTGTGTGTTCTAGAAGCTTCTTTGTTCACCAGTGGGAGTGGGGAGCACTGAGCAGCCTATTTGTCCCTAGAGCAGTGATTCCATCCAGAAACTTGTAGTCTATTGGCCATTTTGGGTCAATTCCTAGCTCTTTTCAACCCCCTGCTATAAAGCCCGCTTTAGTGCACTTTTGCGTGATTTAGTGCGGAGTTGCCCATAGAGCACCATCGGGCAGCGCCGGTTAATCAAGGTTAAACTATTTCTGGCTCCGTAAAGTCTGCTCTTCAATTTTTCCCTTAGAACTTCTGTACTTGCAATCTAAACAGTCTATTCTCTATCTCAAAAGCTCAGCACTTGCTCCTAAAGCATTTTTATATAGGTAAAGTACTTATATACTAAGCAAAGTACTACATTAGCCTAGAATCCCCTTGAGTACCCATTTCCCTATAGGTCCCTTCTGACTCAGTTACACAGCAAACTTTTTCACTTTTTCTAGCATGTCAAAGGGTCAGTTGCTAGCATCCTCTCCTGTTCAGCTGGTGAATCTGGGCATCTTGAGGCAATGTTACAATTGCCTCATGTACACAGACAACCCACTCCTTCTCCCACAAAACACAAATACATGTGAGAGATGCAACTATATAGCCAAACTGGAGGCTGAGCTCTCTCAACTCAGGACTGGCAAGACCAGACAGGAGGAGAAGGAAACCACACACACCACAAACCCAGTTTCATATAGAACTATCACACCTGCAAAACAAACAGATAAACACACAAAGACATACTCGGAGGCACTGATCAAAAATTTACCAAAACTACAGAGGTCTCCAAAGCAGACACCCAAGCAACTGCCACCTCAAGACATAAGACATGCAACACATAGCTGTCAAAGTCAGTGTGCTAAACAGTCACAGCCCTTAAGGCCAAACACAATGCCAGACACAGTTGTTATAGGTGACTCCATAGTCAGACACACTGACGTCCCGCTCACCAGACTGAACAAGGAAAAGATCACAGTAAGCTGCCTGTCGGGCGCTAGAATCCGCCACATAACACAAGCACTCAGGTCACTCCACAGCAAGTACAAGTATGACTCAGTCATTGTCCATGCCGGTGTGAACGACCTGAGACATACCTCCCTGGACTACATGAAAAGAGACATAGAGGAGCTCTCAGATTATGTAGCCCAGGCCGGTATGACCCTGACCCTGAGCAATATCCTACCCTCACCAAGAATGATGCCACAATACAGAGACAAAATGATCAGCTTTAATAATTGGCTTAATTACTGGTGTCATTCTAAGGGGATCCAATGTCTGTCTGCCTGGGATGACATGCTTGACAAGCCACGCTGCTTCACAAGGGACGGCTTGCACCTGTCACCCCTGGGTTTTCGGATATTGGCAAAGGCTCTTGCCACCCCCATAGTGCCTTTTTTAGGCAAGGCTCAAATGATAAACCTACCACCCTAGAAAACAAAAATGGAAAAAAACTAAGGGTAATACTGCTCAATGCCAGAAGTCTAAACCTCAAGATGCATGCCCTCGAAGCCCTCCTCAGTATGGAGAACATCAATGTCTGTGCTGTGACTGAAACCTGGTTCAAGGCTCCTGAGAGCACCCCAGCACTTTCAGGTTATACCTCATATTATGCATTCCAGCCCCAAAATCCGGACCGAACCACAAAAGGAGGGGGAGTATCCATATTCATAAAGGATACCCACACCTCCAGGTTAGTGGCAACGCACGAAGCATCAGAGACCATCCAGGTGCAATTAACCATAGGTAAAACTGCCCTACAGTTTGTAGCATGCTACAGACCACCCTCTCAAACTCAGAAAACCCACACAGCCTTCCTGAAGACACTGGAGAGTATGAATGTCTCTCCAAACACCATCATATTGGGTGGCTTCAACTACCCAAACATAGACTGGGAACATTACTCAAGCCCCAACACCCTAGCCCAAAGGTTCCTGGAGTTCATAAACTCAAATGCTATAGAACAACTAGTCACCATTCCCACAAGAGGAGAAAATATACTAGACCTGATCATCACAAACATGGGGACAAAATGCTCCACACTGGAAGTATATCCCTCATTGTTGAGATCAGACCATAAATTAATCTCACTGGAGATCCACATCCCGCCCCCAACCCCAGCAAAAAAGACCACAGTGAAGAACTTTTCAAAAGCAAACTTCACACTTCTTAAGACTGGAGTGGTATCCTTCAAGACCCCCGAGCCAGTGGAAACCACAACCCACACTGCTGAAACCCTTACAAATGCCTTCTACGAGCACCTCCAGGAATGTATGGATCAAGCAATCCCTAATAAAATCAAGACCCTTTCCACCAAAGGCAGGCGCCCGGTCTGGTGGACCCCAGCCATAAACAAACTCTACAACAAGAAGAGAAAGCTACTACATGACAGAGCAAAATCCCTAAAAGGGAAGGCATCTCTGATCAATACTAGCAAAAAACTACGATCACTCATAAAATCATCCAAGGCCAACTTTGAGAGAAAAATCGCTAAAGTCACAAAAGACAATCATAAGGCCTTCTTTAGCTATGTTAGAAACCTGGGTGGAAACTCTCTGATATGCTCAGAATTAGTCCAAAATGATACAAAAATCACTGAACCCACAGACATTGCCAACATACTGGCAGACAGGTTCAGTGCAAATTTCTCCCCTCCCCCCCCCAAAAGGAGAAATATCTATCCCACCTGAGTCTAGCCTCCCAAACATCTCAGATGCCCAGGTGAGAACTGCTCTCTCTAAAGCAAAAAACACAGCATCAATGGGACCGGACGGTGTCCCCGGCTGTGTGCTACACGAACTCAATGAGGAACTAAACCCACACATAAGGCTGCTGTTTAATCTTAGCCTTACTACAGGATACGTACCCAAAGAATGGCGTACGGCAACTGTGGTCCCACTCCACAAAGGCGGTGCTTCTACGGACCCTGGAATTTACTGCCCCATAAGCTTGACGTGCCTTGTCTGCAAAGCTATGGAGAGGATCATAATGGAACTCATAAATAAAGACACTGGGGACCTACAGACACTGGATCCTACCCAATTTGGCTTTGTCAAGGGCAGATCCTGCCTCTTGAACTTGGTCGACTTTTTCAAAACAGTCACTAAGGCCATTGATGAGGGTAAGGCAGTTCACACAGCCTACCTTGACCTAGCAAAGCGTTGACACAATACCCCACTCGGGCATCATAGAAAAGCTCACCAGCTTAGATGTAAACCCATATGTCACAAGATGGGTTGCAAACTGGCTCAAGGACAGAACCCACAGGGTTAGAGTTGCTGGTGCCATGTCAGACTCTAAGCCGGTCCTGGCGGTGTCCCACAGGGCTCAGTCCTGGGCCCTCTCTTGTTCGGCATTTATTTTTCTGAAGTGCAGGCAAACATAAGGGGATTGTGGCTGACAAAATTTGCAGATGACTGCAAACTGGGCACCATAATTGACACTCCATTAGACACAGACATCCTCCAGAGAGGTCTCATAGAAATGGATAACTGGTGCCAGAGCCATGGCCTTAAGCTAAATGCCAAAAAATGTATAGTCATACCCTTTGGGGAAAAACAAGGTAACCCCTAATTACCACATAGGTGGTAATCCATTAAACATGGAAGAAGTTATCAGGGACCTGGGGACCCAAGTTGACAGTAACCTCTCTTTTGACACTCACATTGCCAAAGTGGTTAGGAAGACCTTCTACATTGCCCACCTGATCATGAAGGGATTCACATCCAGATCAGGAGAGGTTATTGTACCCTGTACTCTTCACTTATCAGACCAATGATTGAGTACAACGCCCCATTCGGAATGTACCTTACCCGACACCTGCAGCAGTTGGAAAGACCCCAAAAGTTCCTCACCAAAAGGATAAAGGGGCTCAAGCATATGTCATACGCTGCCCAACTGAAGAAACTCCAGCTCTATTCAGTCGCATACCGTCTGCTCAGAGGTGATCTGTGCCTGACATACAAGGTCATGTCCAACCCGGAATTAATGGACATGCTCCACCTCAAAAAAATCCAAATCCACCAGAGCCACGAGAGCAAGAGACTTAAACCTCAACACGGATATAAATAGGACGTGCTGGAGGGACAGATTCATCACCCAGAGACTCCCTACACTATGGAACAGAATCCCAGTCCATGTGAGGCAGAGCCCCTCACTGACTCTGTTCAAGAGAAATCTTGACGAGTGGATGGGAGATCGTAGGTTTACCCCGGGAATCATCTCTGTGTCACTGCTGGACAGAGGCACAGCAAACTAATGGGTATAGTATTCTTATCCTAAGGGGTGGTGAAACCACACACACTCTGGCAGGGCTTATAAATGCCCTAGGGCAGATAGCCTAGTATGAACCTATGAACCTATGAACCTAGGTGTGTGAAGAGGACTGCTGTGTGTTCGTGGTGTGTGAAGGGGACTGCTCCAGGTGTGTGAAGGGTCATCTGTGTTCCAGGTGAGTGAAGAGAACTGCTCTGTATTCAAAGTGAGTGAAGGGGACTGCTCTCTATTTAAGGTGTGGAAGGGGGCTAATGCGTGTTTAAGGTGTGTGATGGGGACTGCTGTATGTTCCAGGTGAGTGAAGGGACTGCTGTGTGTGTTCCAGGCATGTGAAAGGGACTACTGTGTATTCCATGTGAGTGAAGGCGACTACTGTGTATTCAAAGTGAGTGAAGGGGACTGCTGTGTATTCATGGTGATTGATGGGGACTGCTCTGTATTTAAGAAGAATGAAGGGGAATGCTATCTATTCAAGGTGAGTGAAGGGGACATCTGTGTATTAAAGGTGATTGAAGGGACTGCTGTGTGTTCCAGGTGTGTGAAGGAGGCTGCTGTGTGTTCTAGGTGAGTGCAGGGAACTGCGTTGTGTTCCAGATGTGTGAAGGGGACTGCTGTATGTTCTAGGTGTGTGAAGGAAACTGCTCTGTGCTCAGGTGAGTGAAGGGGACTGCTGTGTGTTCCATAGGTTCATAGGTTCATAGGAAAGCAGCAAAACCAGAGGTATGCACCATAAGCTGTAAAGACAGGATTCTGTTGAAATGTCCAAATAAGCTAGTGAACAAAATCACAATCCAGAGGGATAAAAGTAGATAAAAATCCAAGGTTTAATGACAAAACCATACGAACAAAAGAACAAAAAAACTGCAGTGGTGAGCGCTTTCACGTTGTATCCAACGCTTCATCAGACATCAAATGCAGTGACAAACAGCTCATATATATATATAAAAAATAGACATCAGCAGCTTACAAAAGAACGAATCAAATGCTGAGACTAATTAAGAACCATGATTTAAAAACCAGTGTTAAAGACATACATCAGAAAATACGAATGCTGAAAATGAACACATAAAATCAATGCTTTAAAGGCCTACTCACTAGGAATGGTCTAAGTGTCAGTCTATCATTGAGTCCAAGCCTATGGGCTTGTAACTTCAAGATCCATTTCCCTTCCCTCTCCTCAGTGTGGTTCCTGATGTTGCCCAATCTACCTCCTTTATGGACTAGTTCCAAGACCTTAAACTTGAAAGTATGTGAAGGGTCGTTATCCAAAACGTATTGGGGTTTTCTTGTTTATTTTCATAGGTTCATAGGTTCATAGGTAAGTACTAGGCTATTGGCCCTAGGGCCTATATAAGCCTAGTCAAAAGGTACCCTGGCTTTTGCCACCAAAGAAAATGATTTTCCTGTGCCACTGTTGACCCGAGCCACAGAAGTGATCCCCGAGGTGAATTTCCTATCTCCCATCCAATCATCAAGATTTTTTTTGAAAAATGCTAATGAGGAGCTTTGTTTAATATAGATAGGTAGTTTGTTCCAGAGTATGGGAAGTCTCTGGGACAGGAATCTATCCCTTCAGCATGTTCTGTTTATTGTGGTGACAAGCTTTAGATCCCTAGAGCATGTAGCTCGTAGGGATCGGGATTTCTTTAAGTGGAACATGTCCAATACCTCTGGGTTTGACATAGCTTTGAGTGTTAGGCAGAGTTCACCTCTGAGTAGGCGATATGCGTTGGAGTAAAGCTGCAGTTTTTTTAGACAGTCTGCGTAGGGCATCTATTTGAGGCTGGTAATCCTCTTTGTGAGGTATTTCTGCAGCCTTTCCAGTTGTTGAAGATGTCTTGTTAGGTACATACCAAAAGGGGCGTTGTACTCTATAATGGGTCTAATGACGGAAGAATAGAGGAGAACAATTACCTCTTTTTTCCTGGATGAGAAACCTTTTGTGATGAAGTGTGCCACGTAGAAGGATTTCCTGACTAATGTGGCGATGTGATTATCAAAGGAGAGACTACTGTCCACCTGTGTCCCAAGGTCTCTTATCACACTTTTGGTGTTAAGTAGACTACCGCCTA
Organism: Protopterus annectens; assembly: GCF_019279795.1. Lineage (NCBI taxonomy): Eukaryota > Metazoa > Chordata > Ceratodontiformes > Protopteridae > Protopterus > Protopterus annectens. The sequence continues at coordinate 1,154,289,498 of NC_056747.1, read as the reverse complement.
TGTGGTAGTTCATGGGTACAGAGTTTTTACCAAAAGGGATGACAATGCACTTTTTGGCATTGAGTTTGAGGCAATGGCTTTGACACCAGACATCTGTCTTAGCGAGGCCCTTTTGCAGGATGTCCACATCTTTTGGAGTTTTGATTATGGCTCCTAGTTTGCAGTCATCTGCGAACTTTGCTAGCCAAAGACCTTCAGTGTTAGCCTGTATTTCAGAAAAGTAGATATCAAACATGAGAGGATCCAGGACTAAACCCTGTGGTACTCCACTTGTCACTGGTCTGAAGTTGGATTTGGATTCTGCTACTTTCACAGTGTGGGTTCTGTCAGTGAGCCAGTTGGCAACCCATCTTGTGACATAGGGATTTATACCTAGTTTAGTGAGTTTAACTATAATTCCAGAGTGGGGGATGGTGTCAAAAGCCTTGGCGAGATCTAGATAGGCTGTGTGAACCACCTTACCCTCATCTACGGTTTTGGTGACTGCTTTAAAGAAGTCTGTAAGGTTTAGGAGACATGATCTGCCTTTTACAAACCCGAACTGTGTGGGGTCCTGAGTTTGGAGATTACCAATGTCATTGTTTATAAGTTCCATGATGCTACATTCCATAGCCTTGCAGACCAGGCTCATCAGGCTAATGGGGCGGTAGTTCCTGGGGTCCATGGTGGCTCCCCCTTTGTGGAGTGGGATAACTGTCACTGTGCACCATTCAGTGGGCACATAGCCTGAGGTGAGGCTATGATTGAACATGGTACTTAGGCGGAGTGCCAGTTCGTTCTGTAGTTCATGTAGAACACAGCCTGGGATGTTGTCAGGGCCCATGGATGCTGTGTTCTTGGCTTTGGAGAGTGTGTTTTTTACCTGTGCAGCTGTGATTATAGGAACTTTGCATTCTTCTGGTATAGAGATGGGCCCTTTAGGGGATTAGAAGGGGATAAAGTTAGCACTGAACCTATCTGCCAGGATGTTGGCAATATCAGTTAGTTCTGTATATTTAGTGCCATTGTGCTGTAACTCAGAGCTGATCTGAGGGTGCCATTGAGATTCTTGACATAGCTATAGAATGATTTGTGGTTGTCCTTAGAGTCAGTGATGATTTTGTTTTCATAACTAGCTTTGGAGGATTTTAGGAGGGATCTCAGCTTCTTACTGAGGCTGACCAGAGAGTTTCTCCAATCATGGGATATTACTCTTTTTTGCAACAGTTTCTTTCTTCTGTTGTAGTGTTTTTTTATGGCAGGGGACCACCAGGTTGGCTTCCTTTTTTTGGAGGACAGCATCTTGGTTCTGTTAGGGATTGCAAGATCCATGCACTCATGTAAGTGCTTATAAAGTGCATTTGTGTAGGATTTGGCAGTCATACCTATATTGTCCATCAGCATGGGTGTCGTGAAGTTTGCCACTTCTGTCTTAAGAAGCTTGAAGTTGGCTTTGGAGAAATTTCTTATGGTGGTTTCCCTAATGGGGGGTGGGGGAGGGATGTGGATGTCTAGGGTGATTAGCTTGTGGTCAGATCTGACCAACAAGGAATTGACCTCTGGTGTGGAGCACTGGCTGCCCATGTTGGTAATAACCAAGTCGAGGATATTGCTGCCCTTGGTGGGGGTGTGGATAAGTTGATCCAAGGCATTGGAATTTATGAATTCAAGAAAACATTGAGCATAAGAATTAATACATGAGTAGTTTTCCCAGTTAATGGTGGGGTAGTTGAAATCGCCCATTATTAGGGTGTTAGGTTGTACCCTAATATTTTCCAGTGTATCAAGAAATGAGGAGTGGGAATCCTTTGGCATGGTGGGGGATCTGTAGCAAGCTAAAATTTGGATTGCGGTCTTGCCCATTGTTAGTTGCACTTGGATAATCTCAGATGCATTATGTTGAGCAACTAGCCTGGAGGTGTGGATATCCTTAATGAATATGAACAGGCCTCTGCCTTTAGTGTTTCGGTCCAGGTTAGGTGGCCAAAAGGTGTGGTATGAATTATAGTGTGGTAATGCAGGGGTACTCTCTGGAGCCTTGAACCAGGTCTCTGTCACTGCACAGATATCGATGTTCTCCATTTTGAGGAGTGCCTCTAGTGAGTGCATTTTGAGGTTTAGACTTCTAGCATTGAGTAGCAATACCCTGAGATTCTGCTTGCTTGTACCTGTTACAGTGGTGAATTTGTCATTTGAACCTTGCCTAAAAAAGGCACTATAGGGGTGGCTAGAGCCTTAGCCAGTATCCAGAATCCCAGAGGTGACAGGTGCAGGTCATCTCTGGAAAGCATCATGGTTTGTCGATCATGTCATCCCAGGCAGACAGATACTGGATCCCCTTAGAATGACACCAGAATCTTTGCCAATTGTTGAAGTCAATCATTTTGTCCTTGTACTGTGGTATCATTCTGGGTGATGGCAGGATGCTACTCAGGGCTAGGGTCATACCTGCCTGGGCTACAAGATTGGACAGCTCCTCCATGTCCCTTTTCATGTAGTCCAGGGAGGTACATCTCAGGTCATTCACTCCAACACGGACAATGACAGAGTCATATTTGTGCTTGTTGTGGAGTGACCTGAGTGCATGCGTTATGTGGCGGATCCTGGCATGTGACAGGCAGCTTACAGTATCTTTCTCCTTGTTTAGCCTAGTGAGTGGAACATTAGTATTCTTGACTATAGAGTCACCTATGGCTAGAGTGTCGGGTACATTGTTATGCCTTATGGGCTGTGGTTGAGTGGCACACTGAGTCTGTGGGCTATGTGTCATTTGGGTTGTGTTGGAGGGTGGAGGTTGCTTGTGTTTTTGCTTTGGAGTTTCCTGTTGCTTGGGCAGGTTTTTACTGAGAGCCTCCATGAATGCAGGTGTGTGTTTTGTGTTTCTATGTGTGTGTTTTGGTGGTGTAGATTTTGAGGGACTATGTGCTGAGTGTGGTGAGATGCAAGTGTTTACCTTCTCCTCTTGACTGTCTAGTCCAGTCTTGAGTGAAGTGAGCATTGCTTCCAGTTTGGAAGGTGAGTGCAGAGGACTGCTGTGTGTTCCAGATGTGTGAAGGGGACTGCTGTGTGTTCTAGGTACATAAAGGCGACTGCTGTGCTTTCAAGGTGAGTGAAGGGGAATGCTTTGTGTTACAGGTGTGTGAAGGGGATGGCTGGGTGCTCTAGGTGTGTGAAGGGGACAGCTGTTAGTTCCAGGTGAGTGCTGGGGACTGCTGTGTGTTCCAGACGTGTGAAGGGGACTACTGTGTATTCCAGGTACATGAAGGTGACTGGTGTGTTTTTGAGATGGGTGAAGGGGCTTGCTGTGTGTTCCAGGTGTGAGAAGGGGGGTGCTATGTGTTCCAGGTGATTGAAGGGGACTGCTCTGTATTCAAGAAGAATGAAGGGGAATGCTATCTATTCAAGGTGAGTAAAGGGGACTTCTGTGTATTAAAGGTGATTGAAGGGACTGCTGTGTGTTCCAGGTGTGTGAAGGGGGATGCTGTGTGTTTTAGGTGAGTGCAGGGAACTGCTCTGTGTTCCAGATGTGTGAAAGAGACTGCTGTGTGTTCTAGGTGTGTGAATGAATCTGCTCTGTGCTCAGGTGAGTGAAGGGGACTGCTGTGTGTTCCATAGGTTCATAGGTAAGTACTAGGCTATTGGCCCTAGGGCCTATATAAGCCTAGCCAAAAGGTACCCTGGCTTTTGCCACCCAAGAAAATTATTTTCCTGTGCCACTGTTGACCCGAGCCACAGAAGTGATCCCCGGGGTGAATTTTATCTCCCATCCAATCATCAAGATTTTTTTTTGAAGAATGCTAATGAGGAGCTTTGTTTAATATAGATAGGTAGTTTGTTCCAGAGTATGGGAAGTCTCTGGGACAGGAATCTATCCCTTCAGCTTGTTCTGTATATTGTGGTGGTAAGCTTTAGATCCCTAGAGCATGTAGCTCATAGGGATTAGGATTTCTTTAAGTGGAACATGTTCAACAGCTCTGGGTTTGACATAGCTTTTAGTGTTAGGCAGAGTTCACCTCTGAGTAGGCGATATGCATTGGAGTAAAGCTGCAGTTTTTTTACAGTCTGCATAGGGCATCTGTTTGAGGCTGGTTATCCTCTTTGTGAGGTATTTCTGTGGCCTTTCCAGTTGTTGTAGATGTCTTGTTAGGTACATACCAAAAGGGTCGTTGTACTCTATAATGGGTCTAATGATTGATGAATAGAGGGAAACAATTACCTCTTTTTTCCTGGATGAGAAACCTTTTGTGATGAGGTGTGCCACGTAGAAGGATTTCCTGACTAATGTGGCGATGTGATTATCAAAGGAGAGACTACTGTCCACCTGTGTCCCAAGGTCTCTTATCACACTTTCAGTGTTAAGTAGACTACCGTCTATGTGGTAGTTCATGGGTACAGAGTTTTTACCAAAAGGGATGACAATGCACTTTTTGGCATTGAGCTTGAGGCCATGGCTTTGACACCAGACATCTGTCTTAGCAAGGCCCTTTTGTAGGATGTCCACATCTTTTGGAGTTTTGATTATGGCTCCTAGTTTGCAGTCATCTGCGAACTTTGCTAGCCAAAGACCTTCTGTGTTAGCCTGTATTTCAGAAAAGTAGATACCAAACATGAGAGGACCCAGGACGGAACCCTGTGGTACTCCACTTGTCACTGGTCTGAAGTTGGATTTGGATTCTGCTACTTTCACAGTGTGGGTTCTGTCAGTGAGCCAGTTGGTTACCCATCTTGTGACATAGGGATTTATACCTAGTTTAGTGAGTTTATCTATAATTCCAGAGTGGGGGATGGTGTCAAAAGCCTTGGCGAGATCTAGATAGGCTGTGTGAACCACCTTACCCTCATCTACGGTTTTGGTGACTGCTTTAAAGAAGTCTATAAGGCTTAGGAGACATGATCTGCCTTTTACAAACCCGAATTGGGTGGGGTCATAAGTTTGGAGATTACCAATGTAATTGTTTATAAGTTCCATGATGCTACATTCCATAGCCTTGCAGACCAGGCTCATCAGGCTAATGGGGCGGTAGTTCCTGGAGTCCGTGGTGGCTCCCCCTTTGTGGAGTGGGATAACTGTCACTCTGCGCCATTCAGTGGGCACATAGCCTGAGGTGAGGCTATGATTGAACATGGTACTTAGGCGGGGTGCCAGTTCGTTCTGTAGTTCATGTAGAACACAGCCTGGGATGTTGTCGGGTCCCATGGATGCTATATTCTTGGCTTTGGAGAGTGTGTTTTTTACCTGTGCAGCTGTGATTACAGGAACTTTGCATTCTTCTGGTATAGAGATGGGCCCTTTAAAGGATTAGAGGGGGATAAAGTTAGCACTGAACCTATCTGCCAGGATGTTGGCAATATCAGTTGGGTCTGTATATTCAGTGCCATTGTGCTGTAACTCAGAGCTGATCTGAGGGTGCCATTGAGATTCTTGACATAGCTATAGAATGATTTGTGGTAGTCCTTAGAGTCAGTGATGATTTTGTTTTCATAACTAGCTTTGGATGATTTTAGGAGAGATCTCAGCTTCTTACTGAGGCTGACCAGAGAGTTTCTCCAATCATGGGATTTTACTCTTTTTTGCAAAAGTTTCTTTCTTATGTTGTAGTGTTTGTTTATGGCAGGAGACCACCAGATTGGCTTCCTTTTTTTGGAGGATAGCATCTTGGTTCTGTTAGGGATTGCAAGATCCATGCACTCATGTAAGTGCTTATAAAGTGCATTTGTGTAGGATTCAGCAGTCATACCTATATTGTCCATCAGCATGGGTGTTGTGAAGTTTGCCACTTCTGTCTTAAGAAGCTTGTAGTTGGCTTTGGAGAAATTTTTTACGGTGGTTTCCCTAATGGGGGATGGGGGAGGGATGTGGATGTCTAGGGTGATTAGCTTGTGGTCGGATCTGACCAGCAAGGAATTGACCTCTGGTGTGGAGCACTTGTTGCCCATGTTGGTAATAACCAAGTCTAGGATATTGCTGCCCCTGGTGGGGGTGTGGATAAGTTGATCCAAGGCATTGGAATTTATGAAATCCAGAAAACGTTGAGTATAAGAGTTGGTACATGAGTAGATTTCCCGGTTAATGGTGAGGTAGTTGAAATCGCCCATTATTAGGGTGTTAAGTTGTACCCTAATGTTTTCCAGTGTATCAAGAAATGAGGAGTGGGAATCCTGGGGCATGGTGGAGGATCTGTAGCAAGCTAAAATTTAGATTGCGGTCTTGCCCATTGTTAGTTGCACTTGGATAATCTCAGATGCATTATGCTGAGCAACTAGCCTGGAGGTGTGGATATCCTTAATGAATATGAACACGCCTCTGCCTTTAGTGTTTCGGTCCAGGTTAGGTGGCCAAAAGGTGTGGTATGAATTATAGCCTGGTAATGCAGGGGCACTCTCTGGAGCCTTGAACCAGGTCTCTGTCATTGCACAGATATCGATGTTCTCCATTTTAAGGAGTGCCTCTAGTGAGTGCATTTTGAGGTTTAGACTTCTAGCATTGAGTAGCAATACCCTGAGATTCTGCTTGCTTGTACCTGTTACAGTGGTGAATTTGTCATTTGAACCTTGCCTAAAAAAGGCACTATAGGGATGGCTAGAGCTTTAGCCAGTATTCAGAATCCCAGGGGCGACAGGTGTAGGTCATCTCTTGCAATGCATCGTGGTTTGTCGATCATGTCATCCCAGGTAGACAGATACTGGATCCCCTTAGAATGACACCAGAAGCTTAGCCAATTGTTGAAGTCAATCATTTTGTCCTTGTACTGTGGTATCATTCTGGGTGATGGCAGGATGCTACTCGGGGCTAGGGTCATACCTGCCTGGGCTACAAGATCGGACAGCTCCTCCATGTCCCTTTTCATGTAGTCCAGGGAGGTACATCTCAGGTCATTCACTCCAACACGGACAATGACAGAGTCATATTTGTACTTGTTGTGGAGTGACCTGAGTGCATGCGTTATGTGGCGGATCCTGGCACGTGACAGGCAGCTTACAGTATCTTTCTCCTTGTTTAGCCTAGTGAGTGGAACATTAGTATTCTTGACTATAGAGTCACCTATGGCTAGAGTGTTGGGTACATTGTAATGCCTTATGGGCTGTGGTTGAGTGGCACACTGAGTCTGTGGGCTATGTGTCATTTGGTTGTGTTTGGAGGTGGATGTTGCTTGTGTTTTTGCTTTGGAGTTTCCTGTTGCTTGGGCAGGTTTTTACTGAGTGCCTCCATGAATGCAGGTGTGTGTTTTGTGTTTCTATGTGCATGTTTTGGTGGTGTAGATTTTGAGGGACTATGTGCTGAGTGTGGTGAGGTGCAAGTGTCTACCTTCTCCTCTTGACTGTCTAGTCCAGTCTTGGATGAAGAGAGCATTGCTTCCAGTTTGGAAGGTGAGTGCAGAGGACTGCTGTTTGTTCCAGATGTGTGAAGGGGACTGCTGTGTGTTCCAGGTACATAAAGGCGACCGCTGTGCTTTCAAGGTGAGTGAAGGGGACTGCTTTGTGTTACAGGTGTGTGAAAGGGATGGCTGGGTGCTCTAGGTGTGTGAAGGGGACAGCTGTTAGTTCCAGGTGAGTGCTGGGGACTGCTGTGTGTTCCAGACGTGTGAAGGGAACTACTGTGTATTCCAGGTACATGAAGGTGACTGGTGTGTTTTTGAGGTGGGTGAAGGGGCTTGCTGTGTGTTCCAGGTGTGAGAAGGGGGGTGCTATGTGTTCCAGGTGTGAGAAGGGGTCTGCTGTTTGTGTTCCAGGTGTGTGAAGGGGATTGCTGTGTGTTCAAGCTGAGTGAAGGGGACTGTTGTGTATTTAAGGTGAGTGAAGGGGACTGCTGTCTGTTCCAGGTGTGTGGAGGAGACTGCCCTCTATTCAAGGTGTGTGAATGGGACTGGTGAATGTTCAAGGTGTGTGAAGGGGAATGATGTGTATTACAGGTTAGTGAATGGGGCTAATGTCTATTCAGGTGAGTGAATGGGACCGCTGTGTGTTCCAGGTGTGTAAAGGGGACTGCTCTGTATTTAAATGAGTAAAGGGGATTGCTCTCTATTCAAGGTGAGTTAAGGAGACTGCTGTCTATTCAAGGTGCATGAAGGTGACTGCACTAGTCAAGGTGTGTTAAGGGGACTTCTGCGTGTTTCAGGTCTGTGAAGGGGACTGATGTGTGTTCCAAGTGTGTGAAGGGGACTGCTGTGTCTTCAGGGTGAGTTATGTGGACCGCTGTGTTTTCTAGGTGTGTGAAGAGGACTGCTGTGTGTTCATGGTGTGTGAAGGGGACTGCTCCAGGTGTGTGAAGGGTCAGCTGTGTTCCAGGTGAGTGAAGGGAACTGCTCTGTATTCAAAGTGAGTGAAGGGGACTGCTCTATGTTCCAGGTGTGTGAAGGGGACTGCTGTATGTTCAAGGTGTGTGAAGGAGACTGCTCCAGCTGTGTGAAGGGGACAGCTGTATGTTCCAGGTGAGTGAAGGGAACTGCTCTGTATTCAAGGTGAGTGAAGGGGACAGCTGTATGTTCCATGTGTGTGAAGGGGACGGTTACCTATTACAACAGCGAAACTGCAGTTGCGCGAATACAGAAACATCAACACATATTGAGTGATCCATGAAAACACAGAACTTCCTGAAGCAAGAAATTTGAAATGTTGAATCGTCATGGTTGGCCCTTCTCCGGTATAGCTCCTTAAGGTAAGTTTGCAATAGTTATGGACCTCAGGATTAGGGTGTGGGTTAAGGTAAGTGCATACATAGTAATATATGTAAGCTTTAGTTTAAGGTTAGAAGTAGGGTTTTGTTAAGTGTATGTATGTGGATTATTTATTTTGTTTGGGTAGGTATTACATAGCATGCGGTGAGGTTGGCCAACTATGCCGATTCGACATTTTGAATTTCGCGGTCCAGGATGTTCAGTGTTATCGGGGTTCACTCAATATGTGTTGATGTTTCCGTATTCGTGTATGTGAGGTTTCACGGTTATAATATAGACCCAAAGGGGATTGCTGTATGTTCAAGATGTGTGAAGGGGACTGCTCATGATGTGCGAAGGGGACAGCTGTATGTTCCAGGTGAGAGAAGGGAACTGCTCTGTATTTAAGGTAAGTGCAGGGGACTGCTGTGTGTTTCAGATGTGTGAAGGGGACTGCTGTGTGTTCCAGGTGCATGAAGGCAACTGCTGTGCATTCAAGGTGAGTGAAGGGTCCTGCTGTATGTTCCAGGTCAGTGAAGGGGACTGCTGTATATTCCAGGTGTGAGAAAGAGCCTGCTGTGTGTTCCAGATTTGTGAAGGGGACTGCTGTGTGTTCTAGGTGTGTGAAGGCAACTGCTGTGTGTTCGGGTGAGTGAAGGGGACTGCTGTGTGTTCCAGGTGTGTGAAGGGGACTGCTGTGTGTTCTAGGTTTGGGAAGGGGACAGATGTGTGTTCCAGGTGAGTGCAGAGCACTGCTGTGTGTTCCAGATATGTGAAGGGGACTGCTGTGTGTTCCAGGTACATAAAGGTGGCTGCTATGCATTCAAGGTGAGGGAAGGGGACTGCTTTGGGTTACAGGTGTGTGAAGGGGATGGCTGGGTGCTCTAGGTGTGTGAAGGAGACAGCTGTTTGTTCCAGGTGAGTGCTGGGAACTGCTGTGTGTTCCAGATGTGTCAAGGGGACTGATGTGTGTTCCAGGTACATGAGGGTGACTGGTGTATTTTTGAGGTGGGTGAAGGGGCTTGCTGTGTGTTCCAGGTGTGAGAAGGGGGCTGCTGTGTGTTCCAGATGTGATAAGGGGCCTGCTGTGTGTTCCAGGTGTGTGAAGGGGACTGATGTGTGTTCAAGCTGAGTGAAGGGGACTGCTGTGTATTCAAGGTGAGTGAAGGGGACTGCTGTGTGTTCCAGATGTGTGAAGGAGACTGCCCTCTATTTAAAGTGTGTAAAGGGGATTGGTGAATGTTCAAGGTGTGTGAAGGGGACTGCTGTGTATTCCAGGTTAGTGAATGCGACTAATGTCTATTCAGGTGAGTGAAGGGGACTGCTGTGTGTTCCACTTGTGTAACGGTGACTGCTCTGTATTCAAAATGAGTGAAGCGGATTGCTCTCTATTCAAGGTGAGTGAAAGGGACTGCTGTCTATTCAAGGTATGTGAAAAGGACTGCTCTCTATTCAAGGTGAGTGAAGGAGACTGGTGCATGTTCAAGGTGTGTGAATGGGACTGCTGCATGATTCAGATCTGTGAAGCGGACTGATGTATGTTCCAAGTGTGTGAAGGGGACTGCCTTGTATTCAGGGTGAGTTATGGGAACTGCTGTATGTTCCAGGTGTGTGAAGGGGACTGCTGTGTGTTCATGGTGTGTAAAGAGGACTGCTCCAGGTGTGTGATGGGTCAGCTGTGTTCCAGGTGAGTGAAGGTAACTGCTCTGTATTCAAGGTGAGTGAAGGGGACTGCTGTATGTTCCATGTGTGTGAAGGGGACTGCTGCATGTTCAAGGTGTGTGAAGGGGACTGCTCCAGCTGTGTGAAGGGGACAGCTGTGTGTTCCACGTGAGTGAAGGGAACTGCTCTGTATTCAAGGTGAGTGCAGGGGACTGCTGTGTGTTCCAGATGTGTGAATGGGACTGCTGTGTATTCAAGGTGAGTGAAGAGGACTCCTGCGTGTTCCAGGTGTGTGAAGGGGACTGCTCACTATTCAAAGTGTGTGAAGGGGACAGGTACATGTTCAAGGAGTGTGAAGGGGACTGCTGTGTGCTCCAGGTGAGTGAAGGTGACTACTGTGTGCTCCAGGTGTGTGAAGGGAACTGCTATGTATTCCAGGTCAGTGAAGGGGACTGCTCACTGTTCAAGGTGAGTGAAGAGGACTGCTTTGTTTTCAAGGTGAGTGAAAAGGACTGCTGTTTGTTCCAGGTGAATGCAAGGGACTGCTGTGTTTTCCAGATGTGTGATGGGGACTGCTGTGTGTTCCAGGTGTGAGAAGGGGCCTGCTGTGTGTTTTAGATGTGTGAAGTGGACTGATGTGTGTTCGTGCTGAGTGAAGGGGACTGCTCTGTATTTAAGGTGGGTAAAGAGGACTACTGTGTATTCCAGGTGAGTGAAGGGGACTACTATGCACTCAAGGTGAGTGAAGGGGACTGCTGTGTGTTGCAGGTGTGTGAAATGTATTGCTGTGTGTTCAAGGTGAGTGAAAGGGACTGCTCTCTATTCAAGGTGAGTGAACTGAACTGCTCTCTATCCTAGGTGAGTGAAGGGGACTGCTCTGTATTTAAGGTGGGTAAAGAGGACTACTGTGTATTCCAGGTGAGTGAAGGGGACTGCTCACTATTCAAGGTGAGTGAAGAGGACTGCTTTGTTTTCAAGGTGAGTGAAAAGGACTGCTGTGTGTTCCGTGTGAATGCAAGGGACTGCTGTGTTTTCCAGATGTGTGATGGGGACTGCTGTGTGTTCCAGGTGTGAGAAGAGGCCTGCTGTGTGTTTTAGATGTGTGAAGTGGACTGCTGTGTGTTTGTGCTGAGTGAAGGGGACTGCTCTGTATTTAAGGTGGGTAAAGAGGCCTACTGTGTATTCTAGGTGAGTGAAGGGGATGACTATGCACTCAAGGTGAGTGAAGGGGACTGCTGTGTGTTCCAGGTGTGTGAAATGGATTGCTGTGTGTGCAAGATGAGTGAAAGGGACTGCTCTCTATCCTAGGTGAGTGAAGGGGACTGCTCTCTATTCAAGGTGAGTGAAGGGGACAGGTTTCTGTTCAAGGTGTGGGAAGGGGACTGCTGTGTTTTCCAGGTGAGTGAAGGGGATTACTGTGTCTTCCAGGTGTGTGAAGGGAACTGCTATGTATTCCAGGTGAGTGAAGGGGACTGCTGTTTATTTTAGGTGTGTGAAGGAGGCTGCTGTGTGTTCATGCTCAGTGAAGGGGACTGCTCTATATTCAAGGTGAGTGAAGTGTACAACTGTGTATTCACGGTGAGTGAAGTGGACTGCTGTGTGTTCCAGGTGAGTGCAGGGGACTGCTGTGTGTTCCAGATGTGTGAAGGGGTTTGCTGTGTGTTCAGGTACATGAAGGTGACTGCTGTGTATTCATGGTGAATGGGACTGCTGTGTATTCAAGGTGAGTCAAGTGGACTGCTGTATATTCAAGGTGTGTGAAGGGGGCTACTGTGTGTTCCAGGTGTGTGAAGGGGGCTGCTCTCTATTAAAGGTGTGTGAAGGTGACTGTTGTGTGTTCAAAGTGTTTGAAGCTAACTGTTGTGTGTTCCAGGTGAGTAAAGGGAACTGCTGTGTGTTCCAGGTGTGTGAAGGGGACTACTGTGTATTCCAGATGAGTGAAGGGGACTGCTCTCTATTCAAGGTGTTTGAAGGGGACAGGTGCGTGTTCATGGTGTGTGAAGTGGACTGCTGTGTTTTCCAGGTGAGTGAAGGGGACTACTGTGTCTTCCAGGTGTGTGAAGGGAACTGCTATGTATTCCAGGTGAGTGAAGGAGACTGCTATCTATTCAAGCTGAGTGAAGAGGACTACTGTGTATTCCAGGTGAGCAAAGGGGACTACTGTGCACTCAAGGTCAGTGAAGAGGACTGTTGTGTGTGCCAGGTGTGTGAAAGGGACTGCTGTGTGTTCAAGGTGAGTGAAAGGGACTGCTATGTGTTCAAGATGAGTGAAGGGGACTGCTGCCTATTTAAGGTGAGTGAAGGGGACTACTCTCTATCCAAGGTGAGTGAAGGGGACTGTTCTCTATTCAAAGTGTGTGAAGGGAACTGGTAAGTGTTCAAGGTTTTTGCATAGGATTGCAGTGGGTTCCAGGTGTGTGAAGGGGGCTGATCTGTGTTCCAGGTGTGAGAAGGGGCCTGCTGTGTTTTTGAGATGTGTGAAGGGGACTGCTGTATGTTTTACATATGTGAAGGGGGCTGCTGTGTGTTCAAGCTAAGTGATGGGGACTGCTCTGTATTCAAGGTGAGTGAAGAAGACTACTGTGTATTCCAGGTGAGTGAAGAGGACTACTGTGCACTCAAGGTAAGTGAAGTGGACTACTGCATGTTCCAGGTGTGTGAAAGGGACTGCTGTGTGTTCAAGTTGAGTGTAGAGGACTGCACTCAAGGTTAGTGAAGGAGACTGCTCTCTCTCCTGGGTGAGTGAAGGGGACTGCTTTCTATTCAATTGTGTGAAGGGGACTGGTGATTGTTCAAGGTGTTTGAAGGGGACTGTTGTGTGTTACAAGTGAGTGAAGGGGACTACTGTGTGTTCCAGGTGTGTGAAGGGGATTGCTGTGCATTCAGGTACATGAAGGTGACTGCTGTGTATTCAAGCTGAGTAAAGGGTACTGCTGTGGGTTCCAGGTGTGACAATGGGGCCTGCTGAGTTTTCCATGTGTGTGAAGGGGACTGCTTTGTGTTCCAAGTGTGTGAAGCGGACTGCTGTGTGATCATTCTGTGTGAAGGGGACTGCTCTGTATTCAAGGTCAGTGAAGGAGACTGCTCTCTATTCAAGGTGAGTGAAGAGGACTGCTGTGTGTTCCAGGTGTGTGAAGGGGACTGCTGTGTGTTCAATGTGAGTGGAGGGGACTTCTCTGTATTCAAGATTAGGTAGAGACTGCTGTCTCTTAAAGGTGAGTGAAGGGACTGCTGTGTATTCCAGGTGAGTGAAGGGGATTACTGTGTATTCAAGGTGAGTGAATGGGACTGCTGTGTATTCCAGGTGTATGAAGGGGACTGCTGTGTGTTCCAGGTGTGTTAAGGGGGCTGCTGTATATTCCAAGTGAGTGAAGGGGACTGCTCACTATCCAAGGTGAGTGAAGTGCACTACTGTGTATTCAAGGTCAGTGCAAGTGACTGCTGTGTGTTCCAGATGTGTAAAGGGAATTGCTGTGTGTTCAGGTACATGAAGGTGACTGATGTCTTGGTGAGTGAAGGGAACTGCTGTGTGTTCCAGGTGAGACAAGGGGCCTGCTGTGTTTTCCAGGTGTGGAAGGGGACAGCTGTGTGTTCTAGGTGTTTGAAGGGGACTGCCGTATGTTCATTCTAAGTGAAAGGGACTGCTCTGTATTCAAGGTGAGTGAAGGAGACTGCTCTCTATTTAAGGTGGGTGAAGAGGACTACTGTGCATTCCAGGTGAGTGAAAGGGACTAATGTGTGTTCATGCTGAGTGAAGGGGACTGCTCTGTATTCAAGGTGAGTGAAGGAGACTGCTCTCTATTCAAGGTGAGTGAAGAGGACTACTGTCCATTCCAGGTGAATAAAGGGGAATACTGTGTACTCAAGGTGAGTGAAGGGGACTGTTGTGTGTTCCAGGTATGTGAAAGGGATTGCTGTCTGTTCAAGGTGAGTGGAGGGGACTGCTCTCAAGGTGAGTGAAAGGGACTGCTCTCTGTCCTAGGTAAGTGAAGGGGACTGCTTTCTATTCAAGGTGTGTGAAGGGGACTGGTGATTGTTCAAGGTGTTTGAAGGGGACTGCTGTGTGTTCCAAGTGAGTGAAGGGGACTACTGTGTGTTTCAGGTGTGTGAAGGGGGCAGCTGTATATTCCAGGTGAGTGAAGCAGACTGCTGTGTATTCAGGGTGAGTGCAGGGGACTGCTGTGTGTTCCAGATGTGTGAAGGGGATTGCTGTGTGTTCAGGTACATGAAGGTGACTGCTGTGTATTCAAGCTGAGTAAAGGGGACTGCAGTAGGTTCTCCAGGTGTGACAAGGGGCCTGCTGTGTTTTCCAGGTGTGTGAAGGGGGCTGCTGTGTGTTCTATGTGTGTGAAGCGGACTGCTGTGTGTTCATTCTGAGTGAAGGGGACTGCTCTTTATTCAAGGTGAGTGAAGGAGTCTGCTCTCTATTCAAGGTGAGTGAAGGGACTGCTGTGTATTCCAGGTGAGTGAAGGGGACTGCTCTGTTTTCAGGATGAGTGAAGTTGGCCTGCGTTCTATTCAAGGTGAGTGAAGGGGACTGCTGTCTATTCAAGGTGAGTGAAGGGGACTGCTGTGTATTCAAAGAGAGTGAAGGGGACTCTCCTGCTGTGTATTCAAAGAGAGTGAAGGGGACTCTCCTTCACTCACCTTGAATAGAGAGCAGCCCCCTTCAAAGACTTTGAATAGACAGCAGTCCCCTTCCCTCACCTTGAATAGAGAGCAGTCACCTTCATTCATTTTCAATACAAAACAGTGTGTTCCAGGTTTGTGAAGGGGACTGCTCTCTATTCACGGTGTTTGAAGGGGTTTACCTTCATGTGTGCATATTGCACATTGCTGAACAGCAATTGTCCGAAAGGCAGTTTGCAAAGTTTGCAAACACCAAATGGAAAAAGGTTCCAATGTGCAATAAGCGAATGCACAGTGACATTCGCTCATTGCACATTTGACATTTTGGGGCAGATTGCACTATAATAGGGATTTGAAAATGGTCCTTTTCCCCATTGTAGTGCGATCTTAGAGTTAGAATATTAAAGTAGGGGGGTGTGGGGGGCCTGCACACCTCACATGGCGGGTGCAGGGGGGCTTGCCCCCCTGCTTTACACTTCATTGGATTTTTTGTTACATTAATGTTTGAAAATCAGCGAATCTGCTTTTCGATTTGCTGATTTTTGAACATTTAAAACTGTCGCTGCTTTCATTTTCGTGGTTATGATTCACTCATACGAGCAATCGCAACACTGTGATTCGGCTTTGTAAAGGTAAACCGTTTGAAGGGGACTACTGTCTGTTCCAGGTGAGTGAAGCGGACTGCTGTGTGTTCCAAGTGTGTGAAGGGGACTATTGTGTATTCCAGCTGAGTGAAGTGGACTACTGTGTATTCAAGGTGAGTGAAGGGGACTACTGTGTATTCGAAGTGAGTGAAGGAGACTGCTGTGGGTTCCAGGTGTGTGAAGGGGACTACTGTGTATTCCAGGTGAGTGAAGGGGACTACTGTGTATTCGAGATGAGTGAAGGAGACTGCTGTGAGTTCCAGGTGTGTGAAAGGGACTACTGTGTGTTACAGGTGTGACAGTTTTCCAGCTGTGTGAAGGGGACTGCTGTGTGTTCTAGGTGTTTGAAGGGGACTGCTCTGTGTTCATTTTGAGTGAAGGGGACTGCTCTGTATTCAAGATGAGTGAAGAGGACTACTTTGTATTCCAGGTGAGTGAAAGGGACTACTGTGTGTTCAAGGTGAGTGAAGGGGACTGCTGTGTTTTCCACATGTGTGAAAGGGACTGCTGTGTGTTCAAGGTGAGTGAAGGGGACTGCTCTGTGTTCAAGATGAGTGAAGGGGACTTCTTTCTATTCAAGGTGAGTGAAGTGGACTGCTATGTATTTAAGGTGAGTGAAGGGGACTGGTGAGTGTTCAAGGTGTTTGAAGCTGACTGTTGTGTGTTCCAGGTTGTGAAGGGAGCTGCTGTGTGTTCCAGGTGTGTGAAGGGAACTTCTGTGTATTTCAGATAAGTGTAAGGGGACTACTGTGTATTCAAGGTGAGTGAAGGGGACTACTATGTGTTCCAGGTGTGTGAAGGAGACTGCTGTGTGTTCAAGGTGAGTGGAGTGGACTGCTCTGTATTCAAGGTGAGTGAAGGGGACTGCTCTCTATTCAAGGTGAATGAATGGAACTCCTGAGTGTTCAAGGTGTGTGAAGGGGATTGCTCTATATTCAAAGTGTGTGCAGGGGATTGGTGTGTGTTCAAGGTGTGTGAACAGGACTGCTGTGTGTTTCAGTTAAGTGAAGGGGACTGCTGTGTGTTCCGAGTGTGTGAAGGTGAATGTTGTGCATTCAATATGAGTGAAGGGCACTGCTGTGTGTCCCAGGTGTGTGAAGTGAACTTTTGTGTGTTCAGGGTGTGTGAAGGGGACTGCTCATGGTGTGTGATTGGGACAGCTGTGTGTTCCATGTGAGTGAAGAGAACTGCTCTGTATTCAAGGTGAGTGAAGGTGACTGCTGTGTATTCCACATGAGTGAAGGGACACTGCTGTGACTTCCAGGTGTGTTAAGGGGACTGGTGTGTGTTACATGTGTGTAAAGGGGACAGCTGTGTGTTCCAGGTGAGTGAAACGGACTGCTGTGTGTTCCAGGTGAGTGCAGGGGACTGCTCTGTATTTAAGATGAGTGAAGGGGACTGCACTCTATTCATGGTGAGTGAAGGGGACTGCTGTGTATTCCAGGTGAGTGAATGGGACTGCTGTGTATTCCAGGTGAGTGAATGGGACTGCTGTGTATTCTAGGTGAATGAAGGGGACTATTGTGTCTTCCAGGTGAATGACGGGGACTACTGCATCTTCCAAGTGTGTGAAGGGGACTGGTGTGTGTTACAGGTATGTGAAGGGGACAGCTGTGTGTTCCAGGTGAGTGAAGGGGACTGCTGTGTATTCAAGGTGAAGGCAGGGGACTGATGTGTATTCAAGGTGAGTGAAAGAGACTCTTCCAGGTGTGTGAAGGGGTCTTCTCTCTATTCAAGGTGTGTGAAGGTGACTGGTGCATGTTCAAGGTGTGTGTTCTAGGGGAGTGAAGGGGACTGGTATGTGTTCTATGTGTGCGAATCGGACTGATGTGTGTTCCAGATGAGTGCAGGGGACTACTGTGTATTCAAGGTGAGTGAAGGGGACTGCTGTGTGTTACAGGTGAGTAAATGGAACTGTTGTCTATTCAAGGTGAAGGAAGAGGACTGCTGTGTCTTCAAGGTGAGTGAAGGGGACTGCTGTGTATTCATGGTGAGTGAAGGGGACTGCTCTGTATTCAAGATGAATTAAGGGGAATGCTTTCTATTCAAGGTGCGTGAAGGGGAAAGCTGTGTATTAAACATGATTGAAGGGACTGCTGTGGGTTACAGGTGTGTAAAGGGGGGCTGCTTTGTGTTCAAGTTGTGTGAAGGGGACTGCTGTATGTTTCAGGTGAGTGAAGGGACTGCTGAGTGTGTTCCAGGTATGTGAAGGGGACTACTATGTATTCCATGTGAGTGAAGGGGAATACTGTGTATTCAGGGTGAGTGAAGGGGACTGCTGTGTGTTCTAATGAGTGAAGGGGACTGCTCTCTATTCAAGGTGAGTGAAGGGGACTGCTGTGTGTTCTAGGTGAGTGAAGGGGACTGCTCTCTATTCAAGGTGAGGGAAGGGGACTGCTGTCTATTCAAGGTGAGTGAATGGGACTGCTGTGTATTCACGGTGAGTGAAGGGGACTGCTCTGCATTCAAGATGAATGAAGGGGAATGCTCTCTATTCAAGGTGAGTGAAAGGGACTGCTGTGTATTAAAGGTGATTGAAGGGATTGCTGTGTGTTCCAGGTGTGTGAAGGGGCTGCTGTGTGTTATAGGTGAGTGCAGGGAACTGCTGTGTGTTCCAGATGTGTGAATAGGACTGCTGTGTGTTCTAGGTGTGTGAAGGGGATGGCTGGGTTCTCTAGGTGTGTGAAGGGGACAGCTGTTTGTTCCAGGTGAGTACTGGGGACTGCTGTGTGTTTCAGATGTGTGAATGGGACTGCTGTGTGTTCCAGGTACATAAATGTGACTGCTGTGCATTCAAAGTGAGTGAAGGGTACTGCTGTGTGTTACTGGTGTGTGATGGGGATGGCTGGGTTCTCTAGGTGTATGAAGGGGATAGCTGTTTGTTCCAGGTGAGTACTGGGGACTGCTGTGTGCCCAAGATGTGTGAAGGGGACTGCTGTGTGTTCCAGGTACATGAAGGTGACTGGTGTGTTTTCGATATGTGTGAAGGGGCTTGCTGTGTGTTCTAGGTGTGAGAAGGGGCCTGCTGTGTGTTCCAGGTGTATGAAGGTGACTGCTGTCTGTTCCACATTTGTGAAGGAGACTGCCCTCTATTCAAGGTGTGTGAAGGGGACTAGAGAATGTTCAAGGTGTTTGAAGGGGACTGCTGTGTATTCCAGGTTAGTGAAGGGGACTAATGTCTATTAAGGTGAGTGAAGGGGACTGCTGTGTGTTCCAGGTGTGTAAAGGGGACTGTTTTGTATTCAAAATGAGTGAAGGTGATTGCTCTCTATTCAAGGTGAGGGAAGGGGACTGCTGTCTATTCAAAGTCTTTGAAGGGGACTGCTCTCTATTCAAGGTGAGTGAAGGAGACTAGTGCATGTTCAAGGTGTGTGAAGGGGACTGTTGTGTGTTTCAGGTGAGTGAAGGGGACTGATGTGTGCTCCAAGTGCATGAAGGGGACTGCTGTGTCATCAGGGTGAGTTATGGGGGCTGCTGTGTGTTCTAGGTGTGTGAAGGGGACTGCTGTGTGTTCATGATGTGTGAAGGGGACTGCTCTCTATTCAACGTGAGTGAAGGGGACTGCTGTATGTTCCAGCTGTGTGAAGGGGACTGCTGCATGTTCAAGGTGTGTGAAGGGGACTGCTCCAGCTGTGTGAAGGGGACAGCTGTGTGTTCCAGGTGAGTGAAGAGTACTGCTCTGTATTCAAGGTGAGTGAAGGGGACGGCTGTATGTTCCAGGTGTGTGAAGGGGACTGCTGTATGTTCAAGGTGTGTGAAGGGGATTGCTCCAGGTGTGTGAAGGGGACAGCTGTATGTTCCAGGAGAGCTAAGGGAACTGCTCTGTATTCAAGGTCAGTGCAGGGGAATGCTCTGTGTTCCAGATGTGTGAAGGGGACTGCTGTGTGTTCCAGGTACATTTAGGCAGCAGCTGTGCATTCTAGGTGAGTGAAAGGGCCTGCTGTATATTCCTGGTATGTGAAGGGGACTGCTGTGTGTTCTAGGTGTGAGAAGGGCCCTGCTGTGTGTTCCAGATGTGTGAACGGGACTACTGTGTGTTCAAGTTGAGTGAAGGGGACTGCTCTGTATTCAAGGTGAGTGAAGGGGACTCCTGTGTTTTCCAGGAGTGTGAAGGGGACTTCTGTGTGTTTTAGGTGTGTGAAGTGGACTGCTGTGTGTTCATACTGAGTGAACGGGAATTGCTCTATATTCAAGGTGAGTGAAGGAGACTGCTCTCTATTCAAGGTGAATGAAGAGGACTACTGTGCATTCCAGGTGAGTGAAGGAGACTACTGTGTACTCAAGGTGAGTCAAGGGGACTGCTGTGTTTTCCAGTTGTGTGAAAGGGACTGCTGTGTGTTCAAGGTGAATGAAAGGGACTGCTATATGTTCAAGATGAGTGAAAGGGACTGCTCTCTACTCAAGGTGAGTGAAGGGGACTGCTGTGTGTTCTAATGAGTGAAGGGGACTGCTCTCTATTCAAGGTGAGTGAAGGGGACTGCTGTGTGTTCTAGGTGAGTGAAGGGGACTGCTCTCTATTCAAGGTGAGGGAAGGGGACTGCTGTCTATTCAAGGTGAGTGAATGGGACTGCTGTGTATTCACGGTGAATGAAGGGGACTGCTCTGCATTCAAGATGAATGAAGGGGAATGCTCTCTATTCAAGGTGAGTGAAAGGGACTGCTGTGTATTAAAGGTGATTGAAGGGATTGCTGTGTGTTCCAGGTGTGTGAAGGGGGCTGCTGTGTGTTATAGGTGAGTGCAGGGAACTGCTGTGTGTTCCAGATGTGTGAATAGGACTGCTGTGTGTTCTAGGTGTGTGAAGGGGATGGCTGGGTTCTCTAGGTGTGTGAAGGGGACAGCTGTTTGTTCCAGGTGAGTACTGGGGACTGCTGTGTGTTTCAGATGTGTGAATGGGACTGCTGTGTGTTCCAGGTACATAAATGTGACTGCTGTGCATTCAAAGTGAGTGAAGGGTACTGCTGTGTGTTACTGGTGTGTGATGGGGATGGCTGGGTTCTCTAGGTGTATGAAGGGGATAGCTGTTTGTTCCAGGTGAGTACTGGGGACTGCTGTGTGCCCAAGATGTGTGAAGGGGACTGCTGTGTGTTCCAGGTACATGAAGGTGACTGGTGTGTTTTCGATATGTGTGAAGGGGCTTGCTGTGTGTTCTAGGTGTGAGAAGGGGCCTGCTGTGTGTTCCAGGTGTATGAAGGTGACTGCTGTCTGTTCCACATTTGTGAAGGAGACTGCCCTCTATTCAAGGTGTGTGAAGGGGACTAGAGAATGTTCAAGGTGTTTGAAGGGGACTGCTGTGTATTCCAGGTTAGTGAAGGGGACTAATGTCTATTAAGGTGAGTGAAGGGGACTGCTGTGTGTTCCAGGTGTGTAAAGGGGACTGTTTTGTATTCAAAATGAGTGAAGGTGATTGCTCTCTATTCAAGGTGAGGGAAGGGGACTGCTGTCTATTCAAAGTCTTTGAAGGGGACTGCTCTCTATTCAAGGTGAGTGAAGGAGACTAGTGCATGTTCAAGGTGTGTGAAGGGGACTGTTGTGTGTTTCAGGTGAGTGAAGGGGACTGATGTGTGCTCCAAGTGCATGAAGGGGACTGCTGTGTCATCAGGGTGAGTTATGGGGGCTGCTGTGTGTTCTAGGTGTGTGAAGGGGACTGCTGTGTGTTCATGATGTGTGAAGGGGACTGCTCTCTATTCAACGTGAGTGAAGGGGACTGCTGTATGTTCCAGCTGTGTGAAGGGGACTGCTGCATGTTCAAGGTGTGTGAAGGGGACTGCTCCAGCTGTGTGAAGGGGACAGCTGTGTGTTCCAGGTGAGTGAAGAGTACTGCTCTGTATTCAAGGTGAGTGAAGGGGACGGCTGTATGTTCCAGGTGTGTGAAGGGGACTGCTGTATGTTCAAGGTGTGTGAAGGGGATTGCTCCAGGTGTGTGAAGGGGACAGCTGTATGTTCCAGGAGAGCTAAGGGAACTGCTCTGTATTCAAGGTCAGTGCAGGGGAATGCTCTGTGTTCCAGATGTGTGAAGGGGACTGCTGTGTGTTCCAGGTACATTTAGGCAGCAGCTGTGCATTCTAGGTGAGTGAAAGGGCCTGCTGTATATTCCTGGTATGTGAAGGGACTGCTGTGTGTTCTAGGTGTGAGAAGGGCCCTGCTGTGTGTTCCAGATGTGTGAACGGGACTACTGTGTGTTCAAGTTGAGTGAAGGGGACTGCTCTGTATTCAAGGTGAGTGAAGGGGACTCCTGTGTTTTCCAGGAGTGTGAAGGGGACTTCTGTGTGTTTTAGGTGTGTGAAGTGGACTGCTGTGTGTTCATACTGAGTGAAGGGGAATTGCTCTATATTCAAGGTGAGTGAAGGAGACTGCTCTCTATTCAAGGTGAATGAAGAGGACTACTGTGCATTCCAGGTGAGTGAAGGAGACTACTGTGTACTCAAGGTGAGTCAAGGGGACTGCTGTGTTTTCCAGTTGTGTGAAAGGGACTGCTGTGTGTTCAAGGTGAATGAAAGGGACTGCTATATGTTCAAGATGAGTGAAAGGGACTGCTCTCTACTCAAGGTGAGTGAAGGGGACTGCTCTCTATCCAAGATGAGTGAAGCGGACTGCTCTCTATTCAATGTGAATGAAGGGGACTGCTGTGTGTTCCAGGTGTGTGAAGGGGGCTTCTGTGAGTTCCAGGTGTGAGAAAGGGCCTGCTGTGTGTTACAGGTGTGAGAAGGGGCCTGCTGTGTTTTCCAGGTGTGTGAAGGGGACTGCTGTGTATTTTACATGTGTGAAGGGGACTGCTGTGTGTTCATGCTGAGTGAAGGGGGACTGCTCTGTATTCAAGGTGAGTGAAGGAGACTGCTCTCTCTTCAAGGTTCATAGGTTCATAGGTTGGTACTAGGCTATCGGCCCTAAGGCATATACAAACCTAGCCATAACATTTCCCTGGCTATTTCTTCCCACACTATTTACTTCCCTGGACCCCTGTCTAGCAGGGCGACTGATGTGATCCCCGGAGTGAATTTCCTTTCTCCCATCCAATCATCAAGGTTCCTTTTGAAGAGGGCCAAAGAGGCGCTCTGCTTGACATGTATGGGCAGTCTATTCCAGAGCCTGGGGAGTCTCTGGGTCAGGAACCTATCCCTCCAACATGTTTTGTTTATTGTGATGACAAGATTTAGATCCCTGGAGCGTGTGGCTCTGAGTGATTGGGATTTCTTTAAGTGTAGCATGTCCAACAGCTCTGGGTTTGACATGGCCTTGTCTGCTAAGCAGAGATCACCTCGGAGTAGATGATATGTGAGTATAGCTGGAGTTTTTTAAGGCAGTCAGCATAGGGCATCTGCTTTAGGCCTGTAATTCTTTTAGTGAGGTATTTCTGTGGACTTTCCAGTTGCTGCAGATGTCTTGAGAGGTACATACCAAATGGAGCATTGTATTCTATAATGGGTCTAATGAGGGATGAGTACAGTGAGACAATGACCTCCTTTTTTCTGGATGAAAAGCCCTTAGTGATGAGGTGTGCCACATAGAAGGATTTCCCGACTGTTGTGGCGATGTTGTTATTGAAGGTGAGACCACTGTCCACATGTGTCTCTAAGTCTCTTATCACACTTTCGGTGTTTAGTATACTGCCACCTATTTGATAATTCATGGGTACATGTTTTTTCCCAAAGGGGATAACTATACATTTCTTGGCATTGAGTTTGAGCCCATGGCTCTGGCACCAAGTATCTGTTTCTGTAAGGCCCTTTTGTAGAGTATCCACATCATTTGGGGAATCAGTAATGGCTCCCAGTTTGCAGTCATCTGCAAACTTTGTTAGCCAGAGTCCCTTAGTGTTGGCCTGTACTTTAGAGAAGTAGATGCCAAACAAGAGCGGCCCCAGGACTGAACCCTGAGGTACTCCACTTATCACTTATCTGGAGCTGGATTTGGAGTCAGCTACTTTTACAGTGTGGGTTCTGTCAGTAAGCCAGTTGGCAACCCATCTAGTGACATAGGGATTAATGTCCAGCTTAGTAAGTTTATCTATGATCCCAGAGTGGGGGATGGTGTCAAAGACCTTAGTGAGGTCCAGATAGGCTGTGTGGACTGCCTTACCTTCGTCCACAGCTCTGGAGACTGAGTCAAAGAAGCCAATAAGGTTCAGGAGACAAGATCGGCCATTCACAAACCCAAACTGGGTGGGGTCCCATGTTTTAATGTTGCCAATGTCTTTGTTTATAAGTTCCATGATAATACGTTCCATGGCCTTGCAGATCAGGCTTGTCAGACTGATGGGGCGGTAGTTCCTGGGATCCAAGGTGGATCCCCCCTTGTGGAGTGGGATAACTGTAGCTGTGCGCCACTCAGTGGGCACGAAGCCTGAGATGAGGGTATGATTAAACATGACACTTAGGTGAGGTGCCAGTTCATTTTGTAGTTCATGTACTACACAGCCCAGGATGTCATCTGGTCCCATGGATGCTGTACTCTTAGCTTTGGAGAGTGCATTTTTTTTACCTGGGTGGCCGTTATTACCAGAATTTTGCAATCTTCCAATATTGAGATGGGCCATTTAGGGTGTGAGAGGGGGGTGAAGTTGGCACTGAATCGATCTGCCAGGATATTGGCAATATCCTTGGGATCAGTATATTTAATGCCATTCTGTTGTAGCTCAGAGCAGATGTGAGCATTGCCATTTAGATTCTTGACATAGTTATAGAATGCCTTGTGGTTGTCTTTGGAATCTTTGGCAATTTTATTTTCGTAACTAGCTTTGGAGGATTTTATGAGGGATCTCAGCTACTTACTGAAGCTGGTAAGAGAGTTTTTTTGCATCCTGGGATTTTCCTCTTTTCTGCAACAGTTTTTTCCTTTTGTTGAAAAGTTTGTTTATGGCAGGGGACCACCAGATTGGCTTCCTTTTTTTGGAGGAGAGCATCTTGGTTCTATTTAGGATGGCACAATTCATGCATGAGTGGATGTGCTCGTACAGTGCCTTAGTGTATGACTCATCAGTCGAACTTTCAGTTCCCGTCTATATGGGTGTCATGAAGTTTGTAACTTCTGACTTGAGTAGCATGAAGTTGGCCTTGGAGAAGTTTTTTATGGAGGTTTCCTTACTGGGGGGCAGGGGTGGGATGTGGATGTTAAGGGTGATTAGCTTATAGTCTGACCTAACCAACGAGGGGGTGACCATAGGTGTGGAGCATCAATTTCCCATGTTGGTAATGACCAGGTCAAGGATATTGGAGCCCCTGGTGGGACTATGGATTAGTTGATCCAGGGCATTGGAATTTATGAATTCCAAGAACCGTTGGGCAAATTTGTTGGGGCACAAGTAGCTTTCCCAGTTAATGGCAGGGTGGTTGAAATCACCCAGTATTAGGGTGTTTGGTTGTATATTAATATTTTTTTCAGTATGTTTAGAAAGGTGTAGTGAGAATCTTGGGGCATGGTGGGGGATCTGTAGCAAGCTACAATTGGGATTGCATTCTTACCTAATGTTAGATGCACCTGGAGAATTTCAGACACATTGTGTTGGGCAACTAACCTGGCGGTGTGAATATCCTTGGTGAATATGGACACTCCTCCACCTTTAGTGTTTCGATCCTGGTTTGGCAGCTGAAAAGTGTGGTAAGAGTTGTAGCTTGGTATTGCAAGGGTACTCACTGGAGCCTTGAACCAGGTCTCAGTTACTGCACAGATATTGATGTTCTCCATTTTTAGGAGTGCCTCGAGAGAGTGCATTTCGAAGTTTAGACTTCTAGCATTGAGTAGCATTACCTTCAGATTTTGCATGCTTGTACCAGTTATGGTGGTGGTTTTGTCCTTTAAACTTTGCCTAAAAAAGACACTATAGGGGAGGCAAGCGCATTAGCCAGTAACCTGAATCCCAGGGGCGACAGGTGCAGACCATCTCTGGCAAAGCATTGTGGTCTGTCGATCATGTCGTCCCAGGTAGACAGATACTGGATCCCCTTTGAATGACACCAGAAGGTGACTGAAGAGGACTACTGTGTATTCAAGTTGAGTAAAAGGGACTACTGTGTACTCAAGGTGAGTGAAGGGGACTGCTGTGTGCTCCAGGTGTGTGAAAGGGACTGCTGTGTGTTCAAGGTGAGTGGAGGGCATTGCTTTCAAGGTGAATGAAGTGGACTGCTCTCTTTCCAAGGTGAGTGAAGGGGACTGCTCTTTATTCAAGGTGGGTGAAGGGGACTACTGTGTATTCCAGGTGTGTGAAGACGATTGCTCTCTATTCAAGGTGTGTGAAGGGGACTGGTGAGTGCTCAAGGTGTTTGAAGGGGACTGCTGTGTGTTCCAAGTGAGTGAAGGGGACTGCTGTGTGTTCCAGGTGCGTTAAGGGGACTGCTGTATATTCCAGGTGAGTGAAGGGGACTGCTCACCATTCAAGGTGAGTGAAGTGCACTACTGTGTATTCAAGGTCAGTGAAGGGGACTGCTGTGTGTTCCAGGTGAGTGCAGGGGACTGCTGTGTGTTCTTGATGTGTGAAGGGGATTACTGTGTGTTCAGGTACATGATGGTGACTGCTGTGTATTCAAGCTGAGTGAAGGGGATTGCTGTGTGTTCCAGGTGTGTGAAGGGGACTGCTGTGTGTTCCAGGTGTAACAAGGGGCCTGCTGTGTTTTCCAGGTGTGCGAAGGGAACTGCTGTGTGTTCTAGGTGTGTGAAAGGGACTGCTGTGTGTTTATGTATAGTGAAGGAGACTGCTCTCTATTCAAGGTGAGTGAAGAGGACTGCTGTGTATTCCAGGTGAGTGAAGGGGACTACTATGCACTCAAGGTGAGTGAAGGGGACTGGTGAGTGTTCCAGGAGTGTGAAAGGGACTGCGGTGTATTCCAGGTTAGTGAAGTGGACTACTTTGTATTCAAGGTGAGTGAAGGGGACTGCTGTGGGTTCCATGTGTGACATGGGGCCTGCTTTGTTTTCCAGGTGTGTGAAGGGGACTGCTGTGTGTTCTAGGTGTGTGAAGGGGACTGCTCTGTATTCAAGGTGAGTGAAGAGGACTACTGTTTATTCTAGGTGAGTGAAGGGGACTACTGTGTATTCAAGGTGAGCGAAGGGGACTGCTGTGTGTTCCAGGTGTGTGAAAGGGACTGCTGTGTGTTCAAGGTCAGTGAAGGGGATTGCTCTGTGTTCAAGGTGAGTGAAGGTGACTGCTGTGTGTTCCAGGTGAGTGAAGGTGGACTCCTGTTACTTCCAGGTGTGTTAAGGGGACTGGTGTGTATTATAGATGTGTGAATGGGATAGCTGTGTGTTCCAAGTGAGTGAAGGGGACTGCTCTCTATTCAAGGTTTGTGTGAAGGGGACTGGTGAGTGTTCAAGGTGTTTGAAACTGATTGTTCTGTGTTCAAGATGAGTGGAGGTGGCTGCTATGTATTCAAGATTAGTGAATGAGCCTGCTGTCTCTTAAAGATGAGTGAAGGGGACTGCTGTGTATTCCGGATGAATGAAGGGGATTATTGTGTATTCAAATTGAGTGAAGGGGACTGCTGTTCCAGCTGTGTGAAGGGGACTGTTATGTGTTCAAGGTGATTGAAGTGGACTGCTCTCTATTCAAGGTGAATGAAGGGGACTGCTGTGTGTTACAGGTAAGTGAAGAGGACTGATGTGTGCTTTGACTGTGTGAAAGGGAATGCTGTGCATTCAAGTTGAGAGAAGGGCACTGCTGTGTGTCCCAGTTGTGTGATGTGAACTTTTGTGTGTTCAGGGTGTGTGAAGGGGACTGCTCAAGTTGTGTGATGGGGACAGCTGTGTGTTCCAGGTGAGTGAAGGAAACTGCTCTGCATTCAAGGTGAGTGAAGGTGACTGCTGTGTGTTCCAGGTGAGTGAAGGTGGACTCCTGTTACTTCCAGGTGTGTTAAGGGGACTGGTGTGTATTATAGATGTGTGAATGGGATAGCTGTGTGTTCCAGGTGAGTGAAGGGGACTGCTGTGTGTTCCAGGTGAGTGCAGGGGACTGCACTGTGTTCAAGATGTGTGAAGGGGGCTGCACTGCACTCTATTCAGAATGTGTGAGGGGGACTGCTGTGTGTTTCAGGTGATTGAATGGGATTGCTGTGAATTCTAGGTGAGTGAATGGGACTGCTGTGTATTCAAGGTGAGTGAAGAGGACTGCTGTGTATTCCAGGTGAGTGAAGGGGACTACTATGCACTCAAGGTGAGTGAAGGGGACTGGTGAGTGTTCCAGGTGTGTGAAAGGGACTGCTGTGTATTCAAGGTGAGTGAAGCGGACTGCTCTGTGCTAAAGATGAGTGAAGGGGACTGCTTTCTATTCAAGGTGAGTGAAGGGGACTACTGTGTATTCCAGGTGAGTTAAGGGGACTGCTGTGTATTCAAGATGAGTGAAGGGGACTACTGTGTGTTCCAGGCGTGTGAAGGGGACTGCTCTCTATTCACAGTGTTTGAAGGGGACTTCTGTCTGTTCTAGGTGAGTGAAGGCAACTGCTGTGTGCTCCATGTGTGTGAAAGGGACTGCTGTGTATTCCAGGTTAGTGAAGTGGACTACTTTGTATTCAAGGTGAGTGAAGGGGACTGCTGTGGTTTCCAGATGTGACATATGGCCTGCTTTGTTTTCTAGGTGTGTGAAGGGGACTGCTGTGTGTTCTAGGTGTGTGAAGGGGACTGCTCTGTATTCAAGGTGAGTGAAGAGGACTACTGTGTATTCAAGGTGAGCGAAGGGGACTGCTGTGTGTTCCAGGTGTGTGAAAGGGACTGCTGTGTGTTCAAGGTCAGTGAAGGGGATTGCTCTGTGTTCAAGATGAGTGAAGGGGACTGCTCTCTATTCAAGGTTTGTGTGAAGGGGACTGGTGAGTGTTCAAGGTGTTTGAAACTGATTGTTCTGTGTTCAAGATGAGTGGAGGTGACTGCTATGTATTCAAGATTAGTGAATGAGCCTGCTGTCTCTTAAAGATGAGTGAAGGGGACTGCTGTGTATTCCGGATGAATGAAGGGGATTATTGTGTATTCAAATTGAGTGAAGGGGACTGCTGTTTGTTCCAGCTGTGTGAAGGGGACTGTTATGTGTTCAAGGTGATTGAAGTGGACTGCTCTCTATTCAAGGTGAATGAAGGGGACTGCTGTGTGTTACAGGTAAGTGAAGAGGACTGATGTGTGCTTTGACTGTGTGAAAGGGAATGCTGTGCATTCAAGTTGAGTGAAGGGCACTGCTGTGTGTCCCAGTTGTGTGATGTGAACTTTTGTGTGTTCAGGGTGTGTGAAGGGGACTGCTCAAGTTGTGTGATGGGGACAGCTGTGTGTTCCAGGTGAGTGAAGGAAACTGCTCTGCATTCAAGGTGAGTGAAGGTGACTGCTGTGTGTTCCAGGTGAGTGAACGTGGACTCCTGTTACTTCCAGGTGTGTTAAGGGGACTGGTGTGTATTATAGATGTGTGAATGGGATAGCTGTGTGTTCCAGGTGAGTGAAGGGGACTGCTGTGTGTTCCAGGTGAGTGCAGGGGACTGCACTGTGTTCAAGATGTGTGAAGGGGGCTGCACTGCACTCTATTCAGAATGTGCGAGGGGGACTGCTGTGTGTTTCAGGTGATTGAATGGGATTGCTGTGAATTCTAGGTGAGTGAATGGGACTGCTGTGTATTCAAGGTGAGTGAAGAGGACTGCTGTGTATTCCAGGTGAGTGAAGGGGACTACTATGCACTCAAGGTGAGTGAAGGGGACTGGTGAGTGTTCCAGGTGTGTGAAAGGGACTGCTGTGTATTCAAGGTGAGTGAAGCGGACTGCTCTGTGCTAAAGATGAGTGAAGGGGACTGCTTTCTATTCAAGGTGAGTGAAGGGGACTACTGTGTATTCCAGGTGAGTTAAGGGGACTGCTGTGTATTCAAGATGAGTGAAGGGGACTACTGTGTGTTCCAGGCATGTGAAGGGGACTGCTCTCTATTCACAGTGTTTGAAGGGGACTTCTGTCTGTTCTAGGTGAGTGAAGGCAACTGCTGTGTGCTCCATGTGTGTGAAAGGGACTGCTGTGTATTCCAGGTTAGTGAAGTGGACTACTTTGTATTCAAGGTGAGTGAAGGGGACTGCTGTGGTTTCCAGATGTGACATATGGCCTGCTTTGTTTTCTAGGTGTGTGAAGGGGACTGCTGTGTGTTCTAGGTGTGTGAAGGGGACTGCTCTGTATTCAAGGTGAGTGAAGAGGACTACTGTGTATTCAAGGTGAGCGAAGGGGACTGCTGTGTGTTCCAGGTGTGTGAAAGGGACTGCTGTGTGTTCAAGGTCAGTGAAGGGGATTGCTCTGTGTTCAAGATGAGTGAAGGGGACTGCTCTCTATTCAAGGTTTGTGTGAAGGGGACTGGTGAGTGTTCAAGGTGTTTGAAACTGATTGTTCTGTGTTCAAGATGAGTGGAGGTGACTGCTATGTATTCAAGATTAATGAATGAGCCTGCTGTCTCTTAAAGATGAGTGAAGGGGACTGCTGTGTATTCCGGATGAATGAAGGGGATTACCGTGTATTCAAATTGAGTGAAGGGACTGCTGTTTGTTCCAGGTGTGTGAAGGGGATTGTTATGTGTTCAAGGTGATTGAAGTGGACTGCTCTCTATTCAAGGTGAATGAAGGGAACTGCTGTGTGTTACAGGTAAGTGAAGAGGACTGATGTGTGCTCCGACTGTGTGAAAGGGAATGCTGTGCATTCAAGATGAGTGAAGGGCACTGCTGTGTGTCCCAGTTGTGTGATGTGAACTTTTGTGTGTTCATGGTGTGTGAAGGGGACTGCTCAGGTTGTGTGATGGGGACAGCTGTGTGTTCCAGGTGAGTGAAGGAAACTGCTCTGTATTCAAGGTGAGTGAAGGTGAATGCTGTGTGTTCCAGGTGAGTGAAGGTAGACTCCTGTTACTTCCAGGTGTGTTAAGGGGACTGGTGTGTATTATAGATATGTGAATGGGATAGCTGTGTGTTCCAGGTGAGTGAAGGGGACTGCTGTGTGTTCTAGGTGAATGCAGGGGACTGCACTGTGTTCAAGATGTGTGAAGGGGGCTGCACTGCACTCTATTCAGAATGTGCGAGGGGAACTGCTGTGTGTTTCAGGTGATTGAATGGGATTGCTGTGAATTCTAGGTGAGTGAATGGGACTGCTGTGTATTCAAGGTGAGTGAAGAGGACTGCTGTATGTTTCAGGTGTTTGATGGGGACTGCTATGTGTTCCAGGTGTATGAAGGTAAATGCTGTGTGTTCCAGGTGTGTAAAGGCGACTGCTGTGTATTATAGGTGAGTGAAGGGGACTACTGTGTGTTCCAAGTGAATGAAGGGGACTGATTCATCTTCCAATTTTGTAAAGGGGAACTGGTTTGTGTTACAAGTGTGTGAAGGGGACAGCTGTGTGTTCCAGGTGAGTGAAGGGGACTTCTGTATATTCCACGTGAGTGAAGGGAACTGCTCTGTATTCAAGGTGAATGAAGGGGACTGATGTGTATTCAAGGTGAGTGAAGGGGACTCCTGTGTGTTCCAGGTGTGTGATGGTGACTGCTCTCTATTCAAGGTGTGTGAAGGGGACTGGTGCATGTTCAAGGTGTGTGAAGGGGACTGCTGTGTGTTCCAGGTGAGTGAAGGGGACTGCTCTGTGTTCCAGGTGTGTGAAGGGAACTGCTGTGTATTCCAAGTGGGTGAAGGAGACTGCGCCCTATTCAAGGTGAGTAAAGGGAACTACGGAATGTTCCACATGTGTGAAGTGGACTACTCTCTATTAGAGGTGTGTGAAGGGGATTGGTGAGTGTTCAAGGTGTGTGAAGGGGACTGGTGTGTGTTCTTTATGTGTGAAGGGGACTGCTGTGTGTTCCAGATGAGTGCAGGGAATGCTGTGTGCTCCAGATGTCCGAAGGGGACTACTGTGTGTTCCAGGTACATTAAGGTGACTACTGTGTGTTCAAGGTGAGTGAAGGGGACTGCTGTGTGTTCCTGGTGAGTGAAGGTGACTGCTTTGTATTCCAGGTGAGTGAATGGGACTGCTCTGTATTCAAGGTGAATGGAGGGGACTGTTCTGTATTCAAGATTATTGAATGAGACTGCTGTCTCTTAAAGGTGAGTGAAGGGGACTGCTGTGTATTCTGGGTGAGTGAAGGGGATTATTGTGTATTCAAGGTGAGTGAAGGGGGTTGCTGTGTGTTCCAGGTCTGTTATGGGGACTGTTGTGTGTTCAAGGTGAGTGAAGGGCAATGCTCTGTATTCCAGGTGAGTGAAGTGGACTACTGTGTATTCAAGGTGAGTGAGGGGGACTGCTCCGGGTTCCAGGTGTGAAGGGGACTGCTGTGTGTTCCAGGTGTGACAAGGGGCCTGCAGTGTGTTCCACGTGAGTGAATGGGACTGCTGTGTGTTCCAGGTGTGTGAAGGAGACTACTGTGTATTCCAGGTGAGTGAAGGGGACTGCTGTGTGCTCCAGGTGTGTGAAGGGGACTGCTGTGTGTTCAAGGTGAGTTGAAGGGACTGCTCTATATTCATGGTTAGTAAATGAATCTGCTATCTCTTAAAGGTGAGTGAAGAGGACTACTGTGTGTTTCAGGTAAGTGAAGGGGACTACTGTGTGTTCTGAATGTGTGAAGAGGAATGCTGTGCATTCAAAATGAGTGAAGGGCACTGCTGTGTGTCCCAGGTGTGTGACGTGAACTTTTGTGTGTTCAGTGTATGTGAAGGGTACTGCTCAAGTTTTGTGATGGGGACAGCTGTGTATTCCAGGTGAGTGAAAGAAACTGCTATGTATTCAAGGTGAGTGAAGGTGACTGCTGCGTGTTCCAAGTGAGTGAAGGGGGACTGCTGTGACTTCCAGTTGTGTTAGGGGGACTGGTGTGTGCTACAGGTGTGTGAAGGGGACAGCTGTGTGTTCCAGGTGAGTGAAGAGGACTGTTGTATGTTCCAGGTGAGTGCAGGAGACTGCTCTGTGTTTAAGGTGAGTGAAGGGGACTGCACTTGATTCATGATGAGTGAAGGAGACTGCTCTCTATTCAAGTTGAGTGAAGGGAACTGCTCTCTATTCAGAGTATGTCAGGGGGACTGATGTGTGTTCCAGGTGAGTGAAGGGGTCTGCTGTGTGTTCCAGGTGTTTGATAGGGTCTGCTGTGTGTCCCAGGTGTGTGAAGGGGACTGATGTGTGTTCCAGGTGTGTGAAGAGGACTGTTGTGTATTCCAGGTGAGTGAAGGGGACTGCTGCATCTTCCAAGTGTGTGAAGGGGACTGGTGTGTGTGTTACAAGTGTGTGAAGGGCCAGCTGTGTGTTCCAGGTGAGTGAAGGTGACTGCTGTGTATTCAAGGTGTATGAAGGTGACTACTGTGTGTTCCAGGTGTGTGAAGGGGACTGCTGTGTGTTCCAGGTGAGTGAAGGGAACTACTGTGTTTTCCAGGTGAATGAAGGGGACTGCTGCATCTTCCAAGTGTGTGAAGGGGACATTTGTGTGTTACAGGTGTGTGAAGGGGACAGCTGTGTATTCCAGGTGTGTGAAGGGAACTGCTGTGTATTCCAGGTGATTGAAGGGGACAGCTGTGTGTTCCAGGTGAGTGAAGGGGACTGCTGTGTATTCAAGGTGTGTGAAGGTGACTGCTGTGTGTTCCGGATGTTTGATGGGGACTGCTGTGTGTTCCAGGTGTGTGAAGAGGTCTGTTGTGTAATCCAGGTGAGTGAATATAACTACTGTGTGTTCCAGGTGAATGAAGGGGACTGCTGCATCTTCCAAGTGTGTGAAGGGCACTGGTGTGTGTTACAGGTGTGTGAAGGGGGACAGCTGTGTGTTCCTGGTGAGTGAAGGGGACTGCTGTGTATTCAAGGTGCATGAAAGTGACTGCTGTGTGTTCCAGGTGTTTAATGGTGACTGCTGTGTGTTCCAGGTGTGTGAGGGGGACTGCTGTGTGTTCCAGGTGTATGAAGAGGACTGCTTTGTTTTCCAGGTGAGTGAATGGGACTACTGTGTTTTCCAGGTGAATGTAAGGGACTGCTGCATTTTCCAAGTGTGTGAAGGGGACTGGTGTGTGTTAACGGTGTGTGAAGGGGACAGCTGTGTATTCCAGGTGTGAGAAGGGAACTGCTGTGTATTCCAGGTGAGTGAAGGGGACTTCTCTGTATTCAAGGTGAACAAAGGAGACTGATGTGTACTCAAGGTGAGTGAAGGGGACTCATGTGTGTTCCAGGTGTCTGAAGGGGACTGCTTTCTATTCAAGGTGTGTGAAGGGGACTGGTGTGTATTCAAGGTATGTGAATGGGACTGCTGTGTGTTCCAGGTGTGTGAAGGGAACTGATGTGTGTTCCAGGTGAGTGAAGGGGACTGCTCTGTATTCAAGGTGAATGAAGGGAATTGATGTGTATTCAAGGTGAGTGAAGGGAACTCCTGTGTGTTCCAGGTGTGTGAAGGGGACTGCTGTCTATTCAAGGTGTATGAAAGGGACTGGTGCATGTTCAAGGTGTGTGAAGAGGACTGCTGTGTGTTCCAGGTGAGTGAAGGGGATTGCTGTGTGTTCCAGTTGTGTGAAGGGAACTGCTGTGTATTCTAAGTGGGTGAAGGGGACTGGTCTCTATTCAAGGTGTGTGAAGGGGAGGGGTGAGTGGTCAAGGTGTGTTAAGGGGACTGTTGTGTGTTCTATGTTTGTGTGAAGGGGACTGCTGTGTGTTCCAGA
This sequence comes from Protopterus annectens, assembly GCF_019279795.1. NCBI lineage: Eukaryota > Metazoa > Chordata > Ceratodontiformes > Protopteridae > Protopterus > Protopterus annectens. The sequence continues at coordinate 1,154,255,342 of NC_056747.1, read as the reverse complement.
TGAGGGCAGTGGATCCTTAGTGTTCCAGATGTGTGAAGGGAACTGCTTTGTGTTCCAGGTACATTAAGGTGACTGCTGTGTATTCAAGGTAAGTGAAGGGGACTGCTGTGTGTTTCAGGTGTGTGAAGGAGACTGCTGCATGTTCCAGTTACATTAAGGTGAATACTGTGTATTCAAGGTGAGTGAAGGGGACTGCTGTGTATTGCAGGTGTGTGATGGGGCTGCTGTATATTCCCCATGAGTGAAAGGGACCACTGTGTATTTAAGGTAAGTGAAGGGGACTGCTGTGTGTTCCAGGTGTGTGATGGGGACAGCTGTGTGTTCAAAGTGAGTGAAGGGAACTGCTCTCTTTTCAAGGTGAATGAAGGAGACTGCTTTGTATTCTTGGTGAGTGAAGGGGACTGCTGTGTGTTACAGGTGTGTCGAGAGGACAGCTGTGTGTTCTAGGTTTATAAAGGGTACTACTGTTTTTTTCCAGGTGAGGTCAGGGGACTGCTGTGTGTTCCAGATGTGTCAAGGGGAGAGCTGTGTGTTCTAGGTCTATGAAGGGGACTGCTGTGTGTTTCAGGTGAGTGAAGGGACTACTGTGTGTCCCAGGTGAGTGAAGGGGACTGATCTGTGTTCCAGTTGAGTGAATGGGACTGCTGTGGGCTTCAGGTGTGTGAAGTGGACTTCTGTGTATTCCAGGTGTGTGAAGGGACTGCTTTGTGTTCCAAGTGTGTGAAGGGGACTGCTGTTTCTTCAAGGTGAGTGGAGGGGACTGCTCTGAATTCAAGATTAGTGAAGAAGACTGCTACCTATTTTAGGCGAGTGAAGGGGACTATTGTGCATTCAAGTGAGGGAAGGGGACTGATGTGCGTTCCAAGTGTGTGAAGTGAACTGCTCTGTATTTATGGTGAGTGAAGTTGACTTCTCTCTATTCAAGGTGAGTAAAGGGAACTGCTGAATGTTCCACATGTGTAAAGTGGACTGCTCTCTATTGAAGGTGTGTGAAGGGCATTGGTGAGTGTTCAAGGTGTGTGAAGGGGACTGGTGTATGCTCTATGTCTGTGAAGGGGACTGCTGTGTGTTGCAGATGAGTGCAGGGGACATTTGTGTGTTCCAGATGTGTGAATGGGACTGCTGTGTGTTTCAGGTACATGAAGGTGACTGGTGTGTATTCCAAGTGGGTGGAGGGGACTGCTGTGTGTTCCAGGTGTATAAAGGGCACTGCTGTGTTTTCCAGATGTGTGAATGGGACTGCTGTGTATTCTAGGTGTTTGAAAGTGACCGTTGTTTGTTCAAGGTGAATGAAAGGGACTGCTGTGTGTTCCAGGTGTTTGAAGTGGACTGCTGTGTGTTCCAGATGAGTGAATGTGACTGCTGTGTGTTCCAGTTGTCTGAAGGGAACTGCTGTGTATTCCAGGTGTGTGAAAGGGACGGCTCGGTATTGAGGATTAGTGAAGGAGACTGCTGTCTATTTAAGGTGAGTGAAGGGGCCTGCTGTGTATTCCAGGTGAGTGAAGAGGACTGCTGTGTGTTCCAGGTGTTTGAAGGGGACTCCTGTGGAGTAAAGGGCACTGCTCTGTATAAGTGTGTGAAAGGGACTGCTGTGTGTTCTAGGTGTGTGAAGGGGACTGCTCTCTACTCAAGGTGTGTGAAGGGGACTGGTGTGTGTTCAAGGTAAGTGGAGGGAACTGCTGTGTGTTCCAGGTGTGTGAAGGGGACTGCTGTGTATTCCAGGTGAGTAAAGGGGACTGCTGTGTATTCCAGGTGAGTGAAGGGGACTGCTGTGTGTTCCAGGTGTGTGAAGGGGACTGCTGTGTGTTCCAAGTGTGTGAAGGGGACTTCTGTATTCCAGGTGTGCAAAGGAGATTGCTGTGTATTCCAGGTGAGTGTAGGGGACTGTGATGTGTACCAGGTGTGTGAAGGGGACTGCTGTGTGATCGAGGTGTGTGGAGGGGACTGCTCTGTATTCAAGATTAATGAAGGAGAATGCTGTCTATTTAAGGTGAGTAATGGGGACTGCTGTGTATTCAAGGTGAATGAAGGTGACTGCTGTGCGTTTAAGGTGAGTGAAAAGCACTGCTCTTTATTCAAGGTGAGTGAAGGAGATTGTTGCATGTTCAAAGTGTGTGAAGGGGACTGCTGTGTGTTTCAGGTGACTGAATAGAACTGTTGTGTGTTCCACGTGTGTGAAGGGGACTGCTGTGTATTCAAGATGAGTAAAGGGCACTGCTGTGTGTCCCTGGTGTGTGAAGTGAACTTTTGTGTGTTCAAGGTGTGTGAAGGGGACTGCTGAAGGTGTGTGAAGGGGACAGCTGTGTGTTCCAGGTGAGTGAAGGGAACTGCTCTGTATTCAAGATGAGTGAAGGTGACTGCTGTGTGTTCCGGATGAGTGAAGGGGACCGCTCTGTCTTCGGGGTTTGTGAAGGAGACTTGTGTGTGTTACAGGTGTGTGAAGGGGACAGATGTGTGTTCCAGGTGAGTCAAGGGGACTCCTCTGTATTCAAGGTGTGTGAAGGGGACTGCTGTGTGTTTCAAGTGTGTGAAGGAGACAGCTGTGTGTTCAAGGTGTGTGAAGGGGACTGATCTGTATTCAAGGTGTTAGTGCGGAAGCAGTGGCACTTTTACTATTCATGTAGTGCAGGTAGCAAAAGCATTTATTGTCTTTCACTGAATGCTGGTATTGCTGGTAATGAATGAGTGAATGCAACAATGGATATGTGAGTGTTTCATGGCTGTTACCATAGTATTGTGGAAGTATTTGGCAGAGAGATTTGCAGATATGTGAACAATGCTCAGACACATCTGAGATGTTGGAGTTATGTAAGATCATACGGCAGTGGGGATTATGAATGTGCCATTTCCCTACGGTTGCATAATCTCACAGTCTGTATAAATTAATGTGTGGGGGGCTTGAGGGGTGCAGAGGGGCTTGCCATTGCAAAAAACACTGGAAATTGAGTTTTTTGTTGTAGTATGCATTTGTGCATGATTGGTGTACTATTTTATTCACATATACTTCTGGCTGTTTATTGCTGATACAATCATATACCCAAATCTTGTCTATCTTTCTACATGCCTATCTCTTGCTTTCCCTATATATAATTTACATCTCAACCTCTCAGAGCAAGAAATCTAGACAAAACCATAAATAATGGGAAGGCAAAGGCCCAAATTTTAAATATTGCTCTTGCAAAGTTAGAAAGTAGATAGAATAACAGGTTTTGCATTAGTATGAACTTTCTGAAGGGTATGGAGTCTGAAACTCAAATGCCTGTCATTATGTTCTGACTTAAATCTTCCACAATTTGCCAATGACTTGCTAGAAAACCACAATTTTATGAAAAATGAACCAAAATGGACCAAAAATATGAGCAAAAATCCTGGTATTCTGCAAAAATCTGTACAATTGGGATGTATGTATATATATATATATATATATATATATATATATATATATATATATATATATATATATATATATATATATATATATATATAGATATATGGGTCTACCTGACAACGTCGACAGCTTAGAACGCCGACAATTAGAACACCGATGACAGAAGATCGACAACTGAGAAGACCGACAGATGAAAACACCGACGCTGAGAACACCGACATGGGAAAAGGCTGTGTAAGTATGCGGTAGTGACGGACGTTAGGGTGCAAGTAAGGTAAGTGTGCGATATTGACGATCTGTAGGGATAGGGGTGGGTTAAGTGAGTTAGGGTTAGGGCGCGGGTTAGGTAAGTGTGCGGTAGTGATAGTCTTTGGGTTAGGGGCGGGTTAAGTGAGTCTGTGTTAGGGCGCGGGTTAGCTGAGTGTGCGGTAGTGATAGTCTTTGGGTTAGGGGCGGGTAAAGTGAGTTAAGGTTAGGGCGCGGGTTAGGTGAGTGTGCGATAGTGACGGACCTTAGGGTTAGGGTTTGGGTTAAGGTTGTAGATAGTTGTGTATGTGAGGTTTAGTGTGTGTTTGTAAGGATTTTGGTGTGCTTGTGTTGTGTGTGTGCTTTTTGGACAGGGGATTTGTTTTGTTTGTTGAGTGTCGGTATTATGGTATGTCGGGCATGTGAGGTTTCATGTTTGTGAACTGTCGGTTATGTGGTGTCGGTGATTTTGTTGTCGGTGTTGTGATGTGTCGGTGTTGTCAGGTAGACCCAGATACATATACATATATATATATATATATATATATATATATATATATATATATATATATATATATATATATATATATATATATATATATATATATATATATATATATATATAAAACACACACACACACACACACGCATATATATATATATATATATATATATATATATATATATATATATATATATATATATATGTGTATTTATGTAATCTACCTCTAAAATACACACACACACATATATATATATATATATATATATATATATATATATATATATATATATATATATATATAGACACACACACACACACACACACATACAGACACATATATTTATTTATCTATAGCTATCTCTCTCCCTCTCTTTGTATGTATCTATATATATATAGGTTCAACTAGGCTAGTTACCCTTGTGGACCATTTTAAGCCTAGCCAATTTTCCCTTTCTGTGCTTGAAATAGCCTATCCCATTTGGTTATAGAATGGCCTTACCCATCCCATGGTCGATAATTATATATTTCCCTTAATGAAAATAACTGTGATCATATCATAGATAATTTGAGGGGACTAATGCATGTGATAAGGCATTTAAGAGCTGTCTCTGTCCATTAGTAGTAAAGGGGGCAGTCCTGGGTTAAATTTTCTGATTCCCATCCATAGATCTAAGTAATATTTCCACCTCTTTTATTTCTGTGGATAATATGGAGAACCAGGAACTTAAAAGTGTGTGTGTTCCCCTCTTGCATCACATGCATTGCTAATGCATTGCTTTCTTTTTTGTTTCTAATATCTCTCATATGTTCTAAAATTCTGTCCTTCAATAATTGATTAGTTTTACCTATATAATAGGCAGGACATTTCATGCAGAAACTAAAATATACTATATTTGCAGTGTGACAATCAGCATAGAAGTATGTATCAATGGAGAAACCTCTGATAGGGTGTTTATATTGTCCCCTACCAAATATGAATGGGCGTGCTGTGCATCTCCTGCAGGCAAACGTGCCCATCCTATCAGACTTTACATACTTTGGCTCATCTATCTTTTTGTAGCACAACTGTCTTTTAAGAGACTTATTATTTTAAAGGAGAAAGATGGTGTTTCTCCTATTATTCCATCAAGTTCTTTCACACTCGATAGAATATCCCAGTTATTTCTAACTATGTCACAAACTATATTAATGTTACTCGCAAGATGGCACTGAAAGATCAAAGAAAGATGGGAAAATCATTATGTTACAGGCGAGTGCTTGTGTTACGTCACTGT